>NC_046161.1:88796508-88804264 GCF_011064425.1 Rattus rattus | reverse complement strand
CTTTACTGCCTCATACCCCACTGCTGATGATCATAGATTACTAGAGGAATGGAAATAGTGAGCTAGCCAAGTGTAATGGTTATGTTGTAATCTTAGCACTTGGGACACTGAGCAGAAGAACCATGAGTTCAGTTCTAGACCATCCTAGACTATACACTGTCAAAGGAGGGAAGAGAAAGGAGAGAGTGGGGAGAAGAAGAGAAAGGAGAGGGAAGGAATTGTCTAAATACAGGAATTGTCTAAATACTTGTATCAGTGATAACTCACACTCTCTTTTTCAGCTCCCCCACCCATCCAACATGGCATAACTCAAAATCCCAACTCAGTTTATAGCCAACAATGTCTGTCTTTCATAGGGGTAGTTGGGGAATGTGGAAGTTTCCTCTTAGATACCCAAAACAGAAAGAACAAACCATCACCTTCTAAATCTATGATCAATCTTTTCTTTGACTTCTGATGACTTGACCGCGACTTCATAGCATCAACGCAACCAAACACAAGGCATTTCAGAAATTACCTCAGAGGCAGTGAATAGTAAGCATGGGGTAAGATGGTGGTGAGTAGGGACTAGATGAGCATAGAGTCCTTCCAAGGCATGTAGTCAGGTTTGTCTTCAAATGCGTACAAACCTCTGCTCCTATTCTTCAAGCCCTTATTCCAAACATCTAGCATCAAGGCCAACTCCATGACTCATAAGACCAGAGACAGATATGCTGGTTCAGAAATACAACCCAAGAAGGCCCCACTGGTAGGAATCCATGAGCGGCTTTTTAAGAGATCATCTTGGACACTTCAAGGATTCTACGAGCAAAAACAGAAAGAGATGGGGAGCTGAAGATTATATCCAGCAAGAACAACAGCTTGACTGTATTGGCATCCCTTACACTGTTTAGGGAAGTTGGCCCTTGAGTCTGAATAGCAATGTTCCTTACAGGTAGAAATAACACTCTGCACGCTAAATAGGAAGATGAAAATGTCTTTGTATAGAAGAAATACATTACTTGGTATCATATAGGGTGCACTGTCATGAGGTTGGTAAGAATTAGGAACAAGTAGATAGTCAGGGTTACAGGCAAAAGGGAAACAAACTATCTATCTATATGCCTGGTGGAATCAGCAGTCAGCTTCCAGAACACCAGAGAGTTTCCAAGGAAGTCGATCCTGCTATCTAACATATTAAAATACGAAATTTTCTGACTCATCAAGATGTAACTCACCATTTGTTTGTTTGTTTGTTTGTTTGTTTGTTCCTGATCTTGCCTAGCCTTAAAGATTTTTTGGCAGACCCTCCCCTTCACTTGACTCATCAGCCAATCAGAATACACCACATACAATCAAATTAACCAGTCAGATGCATCCCCGATGGATGCCTAATTTCCATATGAGTGGGATCAAATTTGTCCATTCCCAAAATATCAAAATCCCTGCTTCAAAACTTATGTGGCAATCCACATTCCAAGTTCTTCCCTGGTGTTAGAAGCCAACATGTTTGTGGCCAACAACGCCTTGGTCTCGTGCTCTTCTGTTTTCCTTGCAATCATGAAGCAAGAAACTGAACCCCAACTCACAAAGTTGGCCAAAGTACCATCACACTACATTCAATTGGCTTAGGAAAGAGTAGTGTATGTGTCTGTGTGTGTTGTGGGGGAGCACAGTGTATTGATGAAGCAATGCTAAAGCAGACAGATATAGGAAGTCAGTATATAGGTGTACATTATTCTCCTGGTTTACTATTTTGTTTTGGTTTTCAATTTTCTTAGAGTTTTGTTTTGTTTTATGTAACAAAGGTATGTAACCCAGCAGGCTTACTCAAATAGCTATGAATTCCCAGGCAGAGGCCCTGTGGATGTTTCCCTTGTCCAGAGTTAATGCTCCTATCAAAATCTATTATTAACACTTATAACAAGAAGTCATAGAACTTAATTGCTAAGAAAAAGCACAAGACGATATTATTTTGTTCCATATCTGTGGAGGAAAAACTGAAGCATACTTCTTAGATAACTCACCAGAAACTCGTACAGGAGTCTCACTGGTCTACCGAGATCTCCTCAAGTAACTCTAACCTTCCCTCTGTGCCCACCTCCCAGCTCCCAGTGGCTCTAGCCTGCCACCCTCTTCAGAGGACTAACCTAGGGCTGCAGAAGACACTTCACCCAGATTCCAAACTCGGGACAGTCAGCCAAAGTGTTCAGGAGTTACAACCTCAGTAACCCATAGCAACTGCCACCCCATGCACCTCAGGAGGCTGGGCATCCCTTTCATTTCAGTTAAGTCTCAGAAAAGACATTTTCCCCTCACTGGCATCATGGTGACTCAACCCCTCAAATGTTTTATTCCCCCAAATCAAACCTCTTCCCTCCTCAACAGCCTGATAATCCACACATACTGGATTGTTTCACCCCACATCCTCTTGGCCACCATGCATGACCAGGCATCTAAGCAAACATTCATGATGATGGGTATCTGCTCACTTTCACTGGCTCCTGCAGCCACCCCATGTCTGAACCCAGAACAGGCAGATACCCTATTCTTTGTTCATTTATCTCTCACTGTGTGTGAACTCACAATGCTGCTTTTTTTTTTTTACACAAAATTGGATTGAATGAAGCCTTGAAGGTTCTTCAAGGTTATATTTAATTACAGGAAGGCTCACACCTTGTCAATATAGCTGGGTCTATACTGGAACCACCTGAGTTATCCTGTGGTTCTTCCTTGAGAGAAATGTATGGGATTATGATGTCTGAGCTTCATGCACTCTCTTCTCACAGATCAGGGGTTCTTGCTCAACTCTCAAACCATGGCTTAATCCCAGAACTAACATTGTCTGAATAACTACATACTCTGGGTTAAGTGGCATTAGTATTTAGAAAGTGATCATCAAAATCTGTAATAACCGGTACAGGACAGAGGGCACCAGCTCAGCTGAGACAGAGGGTGTAGAGGAAGGTAGGCTGAAGCAGAGCCCAGAGGGCATCCTCTTGTTATGCAAGGCATGCCACGTGCTGTGGGTTCCCAGGCAGTCTGGGGAGTCCCTTGGCAGGAGGGGAGCTCTCAAATGGAGCCGTGGCAGCTGTCATCTGCCGTTAGGTCCAGAAGTAGTTCACATTAGGGGATCCCTGCAGCTACACATTAGAGCACCAGAGCCTCTGTTCTGGTTGTGATTTGATGATAGGTGTGACCATTTAAAAAGCACTTACTTTGAAACCATATTAGAGAGAATAAAAAGAATAGGTGGGTGAATACAAATAGAGTATAGAGTTAGATGATATGCACCATTCCACATCCTCCCTCTCTCCCTCCTTTCCTCCTTTCTTCTTCTTCTTCTTCTTCTTCTTCTTCTTCTTCTTCTTCTTCTTCCTCATCCTCCTCCTCCCTCCTCTTCCTCTCTTCCTCTCTCTCTCTCTCTCTCTCTCTCTCTCTCTCCTCCACCTCACTCTCTGAAAAGCAGGTGAAGCCCATGTTTATAGTAACAAGAATCTGTGGTCAACTTCTGACTTCTCTATTTCAGAACTTCAGCCCATAAGCTGTGTTTAGGACTTTTAATGAAAAGGCCCTCAGTGTTTTCCACTGGTGAGATTCCTGCTCAGGCCATGAGCTCGGGAAAATGTGAAGCAGAGAGGAAACTGGCCAAAGCAGGGAGGAGAGCACCAAAGACAAACAATAATATTATTTAGCAGAACTCAGTTCCCTAGGGCTTCCCTTCCAGGATATCCAGAAATGTCTGAGAGTCCCAGAGCCATGACACTGTCTGAGGTCAGCAGAGCCTACTCCACCAACATCACCAGCTTGACCCTTTACTCAGCTGCTGCCAAAAACTAGAACCTATGGTGAAACCAACGAGAAAAGAAGTGTGTTCCCTTGGAAGACAGTGTTATTATTGCTTCCTATGTAGAAAGGAATTTTATTGTGTTACTGGTGAATAATTCGTGTACAATTTAACCAAGCAGAGGATGATCTGTGTAGACTCTAGATGGCCATACTGCTTCAAATTCCAGACACTTTCAGAAACCCAGTCCTCACAGAACACCATCCCAGACAAGCAAGGAACTCGGAAACTCTGAGTGAAAAACATTAACTTCTGTGACTTTCTTAGCATTACTGGAGTTTTTTAAAGGCTAAATCCTGGGCTCCTGCAGCCTTAACAACCTAGTTTGGCCATCTGTCCCCAATATGCCAATTAAAGTGACGAGTAGCATGGCAAGAGATTTATTCATTATGGCCACATTAGAAAGAAGAGCACATAAAAGGTCCAGTGTTTGCCAAGTCTGACTCCAGGGTACTGATGAGAGGTTTGGACTTAGAGAGAAAAAGCTACACATAACTAAGCAGTCCTGGTCTGGATGGGGTCCTGCTCATCATTAGCCAGTCACTGTCTTAGCTCCAGTCTTTCTGGTAAATTGTCAAAACTGTATAGTTACCTACCTGGGAGACAGACCTCTCAGCCCTATCTATCCCTTTCCTTCCCAAGGCATGATTTCTGAAGAAATTCCAATCCTTGAGAGATGGTCACTTCAATAGTCTGACAGGTAAAGGAAGAGGCCCAATTATCTGTAAAATGTCTTCACTTCCACCAAACAGTTACATTGGTCCATTTGGGCTGCTATCACAAAACACCTCAGACTGGGCATTTCATAAACAATGGAAGTCAATTGCTCACCACGCAAGAGGCTGTGATTCAGTGCCAGCAATTCTCAGTCACACCACCACCTTACGACGTTTTAAACGTTTCTTTTGAAAGGTACCATCAAGGATGTGAACAGAGAACTCCGTTCAGGGTCACAGTCTCCAGACTCAGCCAACTGAGGAAAACGGATCTAGAGTTACATAACGCTAGCCTAGGTGGTATGACAAAAGACCCTGTCTCAAAACAAACCAAAAAGCAAAACCATAATCCACAGAAGAGAAAATATTTGCAAACCACATGTCTTACAGAGGTACTCACATTCGTAATACACAAACAACTCAAAATTTCCTTAAAAAATAAGGAAATAATTCAGTTTTAAAATAGGGGAAAAATCGGAATCTTCTCCATGGCCAAGAAGCATAAGAAGCATTAGTCAAGTCTGCATCATAAGCTGCTGGGTGCAAGTCATTACGTGCAAACCACTTCATACTGGAAAGAGATTTGAGAAATAATGTGACAATTCCTTAAAATGATAAGCGTGGATGGCTGCATGACCAAGTAATCCTACAGAACTAGAAACACATGTCCCTGCACCAAACCTCCCCGGGCATGTTCTTAGCAGCATTGTTTGAAATAACCAAGAAGGAATTATCCAAATGGGGAGTGGCTGCCTCTGGGAATGTTCGGAGTCATGAAAATTCAGTGAGCTTGATCTTTTAGTGGTTTTACAGCTTTGTGGCTATCCTAAAAACTCACACTTGAAAAGGTGAATTTTTGTGGCTTGTGAATGTCATCTCAGTGAAGCTGTTACTTAAAAGGAGATTTTCTAGTGAGTGCTGGGTGACATTTCTGTGTCCTTTTAGGGCCTGTGTTGATAGGCATATTGGAAAAACCGCTCTCTGGAGATTGGGTCTGGGTAAGATTGATGTGCGGTCTGGATCTGGAGATTAAGCTGGGACAGAGCTGAGGTGATAAAACCAGGTTAATCTTATATTAGTAATTCTCATGGAAATGGGATTATTTCTGACCCACTTTAAAGCCTGCCAGGCTGAGCACCCCCACAGCTGAGGAAGTCTGTGTCTCTTCAGTTCTGTTGAAACAAGCAGAAGCCCAGAGGTGATGTCCAAATGGCTTGGTAAATCGAGTGCTGTGACTCTTTTGCTTATCAACTGCAGGGTTTTGAACAACACGTGATAGCTCTAATCTTTAGTCACTCTTTCTACAAAGCAGATATAATGGCTGTTGGCTCATAGGGTGTTGAGTTTTTTTTTTCCTAGAGCTGAGGGCCAAACCCAGGGCCTTGGGCTTGCTAGGCAAGCACTCTACCACTAAGCTAAATCCCCAACCCTGGATGTTGAGATTATTACATCCTATGAACATAGTACTGGGCGCATACAAATTGCTGATGGGTATTGGCTGTCCCTGAAGAGCTGAATATGTCATTCTGCAAAAGAAAGGAAGGAACTTCAGCAGGAACAAAGAGAATGCTTAGCTCTCTCTCCACAGAAGTGTTTCTTGGTCTCAATGACTGTCAATAACTATGTCTGTACCTGCACGGTCAATATTCTAAGGACCAGGATGTCAACCTATCCAGCTCTCCCCTAGCCTTGAAGGGAGCCAGCTCTCTGCTCTTCATGGGAGCTATAATTGCATCATAAACCTGTTTTGCAAGTTCTCAAGAGTGATTTCATACACTAGTTCTCCAAAAAGCTAAGGAAGGGTCTTACCCAAGATCTCAAAACCATGCCTCTTCTAATGTGTGCTGGCTCCAGTCAAATGAGATGAAAATGGTTTCCATATTAAGTTGCCAGAGATTAACAAGCCAGACAGATCAGGATATGCCGGATTAGATAAAGTGTTTTCTCTCTATACCTCTCTGGTTTACACAATAAGGCCCTGCCTCAAGGAAGAAAAAAAATTGCTTTATAAACGTATATACATGACGTAGAGACAGATGTTTGAAAAATGCCTCATCGGTTAAGAGTGTGTTCTGCTCTTGAGGAGAACCAGAGTCCAGGTCCCAGTAGCCAAATCAGAGGATTCACATGTGCGCACACACACACACACACACACACACACACACACACCATGGTTATACAGAGTAAACATCCTTGTCCACAGATGAGAACTCCAGGATTGGTAATTACTAATATAATAATATGAGAATGGACACCAGAAACACTGTAAAGACACCTACAATCTAACAACACTCCAGGGAACTCTTCCCTTAGAGGGGAAGTGAGTGGCCCAAAGGTAACTGCAACTTGAAACTCCTGTATATCAAGGAGGATGGGGTGGGGGAGGGAGAGAGAGAGTGCTACAGCCTGAATGGTGTCTGGAGGGCCATCTCCTCACCTGTGTCCTAAGCAGGGGAATCTTTATTTTCCCAACACAGTTTTGATGCAGCCTACCTACACATTTCTTTTGATGACTGTTGAATTTATTAGAGTTGTATATTTGATGCTAAAGCTCTGTGACCCATGGCTGTAATCCCAGCATTCTGAGGATACGTAGCACAGTGTGGTTCTCCTGCCTCTAATATGTCAAAAGGTAGTTATTCCAGTCTAATGAGAAAAGGTTTAAAGCTCCTAATATCTACTGGAGAGTAGTCTAGAAACATCTCTTTACCAACCGCATGAGATTTGAAGCACAGCATTAAAGAATTGGAGACATCAAGGTCTGCCTTTAGTTTAATCTAGCTGAAATGACAGATCCGCTCTGTAAGGAAGCTCTTCTGACTTTTTCATTAGCTCCTGCCATCAAAGAAAAATCCTTATTTTTCACTCATTTTTAGAAATTTGCAAACATTATCAATATTTTGGAAATGGTAGCATAGGAGGAAAGAAAAGAACACAGAGAGAGTTGGAGAAGGAGACAGAGAGAGGGGTGGGGGACGGGGAGACAGACAGATGACAGACAGGAGGTGGGGTGAGGAGATCTGGAAATCCTTTGTGGTCCAGGCACTGATGGACCTCTGTGAGACCCTACTGAGCATCTTGGAGTACCACTCTCTAGTAATAGACTCGTTCTCATGTTCTCTCTCTCTCTCTCTCTCTCTCTCTCTCTCTCTCTCTCTCTCACACACACACACACACACACACACACACACACACACACACACACACACACACC
>NC_046161.1:88715426-88796469 GCF_011064425.1 Rattus rattus | reverse complement strand
AACACTCGAAATGTATATAAGAAATACTCAAGTTAATAAAAAAAAAAATAGAACTGGGAGAAAGCTATAATAATTCACAGTCAACGTGGCAAAGACGTTCCCTACCACCATCTCTATTCAACATTTTACTGGAAGCCCTGGAAACAGAAATAAGCCTATACCTTTACAAAACTTATGATGTAAGAAGTAAAATGTTCACGCACAGATGACATGTGCGAAAACTACTAAGAGTCTGCATTAAATTACCATAATCAATAAATGTATTCAACAAGATCCTAGTATACAGGCTCAATGTATAAAAATCAAGTATAGCAGTGAGTCATTGGAAATTTAAAAACATTACAATACTGTTGACATATTTTAGGGCTATTTTAATGAATAATATGAAATACTATTGTGGTTTTAGTGACTCTGTGTTTTAATGGAAACACAGAGATCCAGGAATAACAGGATTCAGTGGTAGTAAATCATGAGACACAGGATTAGTTTAGTTAAAACACAGAGGTCAAATGGCAACCAGAATGTTCTGACTTTGTGGAACTTTTAGTATTGCCTAATTGCTTATAGCATCCCTATGGATAAAATAGGTTGCGAGCCTACAGAAGCATTAACTGTGTGGCTGTACATGCTTATAGCAGGCAAGAGGGAGTTTGGTGAGCCCTTGTAGGGAGACACAGCCTCTTGCCATTTCCTAAGGCTCCTTGGGATACATCCACAGGTAAGCCTCTCCACATCCATAAAGATGTGTGGCCATTTATAAGGTCTGTTTATCACCTGGAGGAAGCTATGTGGAACTTTGAGGCTATGGATATTAGCTGTAGATAGAGGCTGAGAACTCAATCACTACACTGCACACTTAATACTTAGGCTCACAGAGGCACAGTGATGGTTTGGGGTTGACTAGCTCTCATTACATGGCCAATGAGTCTACAAATGCACTTGGTGGTTAGGCCCCATTCTTTAATGTAGAACCAGCACAGACAGGCTCAGAACCTAGGGACTTGAACTGTAAAGTGGGAATTACTATGGTATAAAGAACATATGGATCCCCTGGGACCTCCTCTCTCTACTAAAATAGTCAATCAAAAATAAATATTTCATCTCATCAAAAATGAGAGAAATTGGGGATTCCAAGAATAACACAGTTGCCAGGAGTGCCTACACAACTGAGAGCAGAGGTAAGACCAACTCTTTTGCACCAAGCAACCCACCTGGAGGCTTCAGGTCACACAAACCCAGGAGCAGAAATCAGTTCCCAGATCAGGCTGAAAGAAAACAGCTCTACAGAAGTGCTGACACACAGGCCTACAGGAGAATCGAGCCACTGTCAGAGGCAGCAAGAAAAGCTAATACCAGAGACAACCTGATGGCAAGAGGTAAGCGCAGGAACCTAAGCAACAGAAACCAAGATTATTTAGCATCATCAGAGCCCAGTTCTCCCACCAAAGAAAATACTGGATCTCCAAACACACTGGAAAAGCAAGATTTGGATTTGAAATTACATTTTATGATGATGATAGAGGACATTCAGAAGGACATAAATAACTCCCTTAAAGAAATACAGGACAACACAAGTAAATAAGTAGAAGCCCTTAAAGAGGAAACACAAAAATCCCTTAAAAAAATTACAGAAAAACATAACCAAACAGGTGAAGGAATTGAACAAAACATTCCAGGATTTTAAAATGGAAATAGAAATAATAAAGAAAGCACAAAGGGACACAACCCTGGAGATAGAAAACCTAGGGAAGAGATCAGGAATCATAGATGCAAGCATCACCAACAGAATACAAGAGACAGAAGAGAGACTCTCAGGGAAAGAAGATACCATAGAAAACATCAACACAACAATCAAAGATAATGTAAAATGCAAAAAGCTCCTAGTCCAAAACATCCAGGAAATCCAGTACACAACAAGAAGATCAAACCTAAGGATAATAGGTATAGAAGAGAGTGAAGAGTCTGAACATGAAAGGCCAGTAAATATTTTCAACAAAATTATACAAGAAAACTTCCCTAACCTAAAGAAATAGATACCCATAAACATACAAGAACCATGCAAATAGATTGGACCAGAAAAGAAATCCCTCCTCTCACATAATAGTCAAAACACCAAATGTACAAAACAAAGAAAGAATATTAAAAGCAGTAAGGGAAAAAGGTCAAGTAACATAGAAAGGCAGAAAGGTATAGAAAGATTATACCAGACTTCTCACCAGAGACTATGAAAGACAGAAGATCCTGGGCAGATGTCATACAGACCTTAAGAAAACACAAATGCCAGTCTAGGCTACTATATCCAGCAAAACACTCAATTAACATAGATGGAGAAGCCAAAATATTTCATGACAAAACCAACCTTACACAATATCTTTCTACAAATTGATCCCTACAAAGGATAATAGATGGAAAACTCCAACACAAGGAGGGAAAATACACCCTAGAAAAAGCAAGAAAGTAATCTCTTGCAATGAAACCGAAAGAAGAAAGACACACAAACATAATTCCACCTCTGACAAGAAAAATAATGGGAAGCAACAATCACTCTTAACATCAATGGACTCAATTGCCCAATAAAAAGACATAGACTAACAGACTAGACATAAAGATGACCCAGCATTTTGCTGCATACAGGAAACACACCTCAGAGACAAAGACAGACACTACCTCTGAGTAAAAGGCTAGAAAACAACTTTCCAAGCAAATGGTCAGAAAAGCAAGCTGGAGTAGCCATTCTAATAACAAATAAAATCGACTTTCAACCAAAAGTCATCAAAAAAGATAAGGAAAGACACTTCATATTCATTAAAGGAAAAATCCACCAAGATGAACTCTCAATCCTAAATATCTATGCTCCAAATGCAAGGGTTTAGTAAGATTCTTTTAAAAAATCTTACTAAAGCTCAAAGAACAAATTGCACCTCACACAATAATAGTAGGAGATTTCAACACCCCACTCTCATCAATGGACAGATCATGGGAACAGAAATTAAACAGATACATAGAGAAACTAACAGAAGTTATGAACCAAATGGACTTAACAGATATTTATAGAACATTTCATCCTAAAACAAAAGAATATAACTTCTTCTCAGCACCACATGGTACCTTCTCCAAAATTGACCATGTAATCAGTCACAGGCCTCAACAGATACAAGAAGATAGAAATAATCCATGCATCCTATCAGATCACCATGGACTAAGGCTGGTCTTCACTAACAACAAAAACAACAAAAAGACCACATATTCATGGGAGTTGAATAACTCCCTACTTAATGATAATTTGATCAAGGAAGAAATAAAGAAAGAAATTAAAGATGTCTTAGAATTTAATAAAAATGAAGATACAACATACCCAAACTTATGGGACACAATGAAAGCAGTGCTAAGAGGAAAACTCATAATTCTGAGTGCCTCCAAAAACAAATAGGAGAAAGCATACATTAGAAGCTTGACAGCACACCTAAAAGCTCTAGAACAAGAAGAAGCAAATACACCCAAGAGGAATAGAAGGCAGGAAATAATCAAACTCAGGGCTGAAATCAACCATATAGAAACAAAAAGAACTATACAAGGAATCAACAAAACTAGGAGCTGGTTCTTTGAGAAAATCAACCAGATAGATAAACCCTTAGCTAGACTAACCAGAAAGCACAGAGAGTGTATCCAAATTAAAGAAATCAGAAATAAAAAGGAAGACATAACAATAGAATCTGAGGAAATTCAAAAAATCATCAGATCCTACTAAATAAAGCCTATATTCAACAAAACTGGAAAATCTGGATGAAATGGACAATTTTCTAGAAAAAATACAAAGTTCTAAAGTTAAATCAGGATCTATTAAAGAAATAAAAGCAGTTGTTAAAAGTCTCCCAACCAAAAAGAGCCCAGGACCAGATGGTTTTAGTGCACAATTCTACCAGACTATCATAGAAGACCTCATACCAATACTGTCCAAACTATTCCACAAAATAGAAACAGACAGAGCACTACCCAATTCCTTCTATGAAGCCACAATTACACTTATACCTAAGCCACACAAAGACCCAACGAAGAAGGGGAACTTCAGACCAATTTTCCTTATGAATATTGACTCAAAAATACTCAATAAAATTCTCACAAACCAAATATAAGAACACATCAAAACAATCATCCATCATGATCAAGTAGGCTTCATCCCAAGGATGCAGGGATGGTTCAATATATGGAAATCCATCAACATAATCCACTATATAAACAAACTCAAAGAAAAAACCACATGATCAGTTCATTAGACGCTGAGAAAGCATTTGACAAAATTAAACACCCCTTCATGATAAAAGCCCTGGAAAGATCAGGATGTCAAGGCCCAAACATAAACATAGTAAAAGCCATATACAGCAGATCAGTAGCTATCATTAAACCAAATGGAGAGAAACTTGAAACAATCCCACTAAGATCAGAAACTAGACAAGGCTGCCCACTCTCTTACTTATTCAATATAGTAATCGAAGTCCTAGCCAGAGCACTCAGACAACAAAGGAGGTCAAAGGGATACAAATCGGAAAGAAAGAAGTCAAAATATCACTATTTTCGATGATATGATAGCATACTTAAGGACCAGAGAACTACTAAGCCTGATAAACAATTTCAGCAAAGTGGCTGGGTATAAAAGTAACTCAAACAAATCAGTAGCCTTCTTCTACTCAAAGGATAAACAGGCTGAGAAAGAAATTAGGGAAATGACACCCTTGACAATAGTCCCAAATAACAAAAATACCTCAGTGTGACTCTAAACTACAAGTGAAAGATTTGTATGACAAGAACTTCAATTCTTTGAAGAAAGAAATTGAAGAAGATCTCAGAAGATGAAAAGACCTCCCATGCTCATGGATTGGCAGGATTAATATAGTAAAAATGGCCATTTTGCCATAAGCAATCTACAGATTCAATGCAATCCCCATCAAAATTCCAACTTGTTTCTTCATAGAGTTAGAAAGAGCAATTAACTAAATCATTTGGAATAACAAAAAACCCAGGATAGCTAAAACTATCCTCAACAATAAAAGAACTTCTGGGGAAATCACCATCCCTGCCTCAAGCAGTATTACAGAGCAATAGTGATAAAAAACTGTATGGTATTGGTACAGAGACAGGAAGGTAGACCAGTGGGATAGAAGAGAAGACCCAGAAACGAACCCACACACCTATGGTCACTTGATCTTTGACAAAGGAGCTAATACCATCCAATGGAAAAAAGATAGCATTTTCAGCAAATGGTGCTGGTTCAACTGGAGATCAGCATGTATAAGAATGCATTGATCCACTCTTATCGCACTGTACAAAGCTCAAGTCCAAGTGGATTAAGGACATTCACATCAAACCAGATACACTCAAACTAATAGAAGAAAAGTGGGGAAGAATCTTGAACACATGGGCATTGGGGAAAATTTCCTGAACAAAACACCAATGGCTTTTGCTCTAAGATCAAGAATTGACAAATGGGAACTCATAAAACTGCAAAGCTTCTATATGGCAAAGGACACTGTCATTAGACAAAATGGCAGCCAACAGATTGGAAAAAGATCTTTACCAATCCTACATCTGATAGAGGTCTAATATCCCAAATATACAAAGAACTCAAGAAGTTAGACTCCAGAGAGCCAAATAATCCTATTAAAAATGGGGTACAGAGATAAACAAAGAATTCTCAGCTGAGGAATGCTGAATGGATGAGAAGCACCTAAAGAAATGTTCAACATCTTTAGTCATAAGGGAAATGCAAATCAAAACAACCCTGAGAACCCACCTCACACCAGTCAGAATGGCTAAGATCAAAAACTCAGGTGACAATAGATGCTGGCAAGGATGTGGAGAAAGAAAAACACTCCTCCATTGTTGGTGGAATTGCAAACTGGTGCAACTACTCTGGAAATCAGTCCAGAGGTTCCTCAAAAAGTTGGACATTGCACTACCTGAGGACCCAGCTATACCTCTCCTGGGCATATACCCACAAGATGCTCCAACATACAACAAAGACACATGCTACACTATGTTCATAGCAGCCTTATTTATAATAGCCAGAAGCTGGAAACAACCCAGATGCCCTTCAACAGAGGAATGGATTCAAAAAATGTTGTACATCTACACAATGGAATATTACTCAGCAATCAAAAACAATGATCTCATGAAATTCATAGGCAAATGGAATGAAGTAGAAAATATAATCCTGAGTGAGGTAACCCAACCACAGCAAAACACACATGGTATGCACTCAGTGATAAGTGGATATTAGCCGAAAAGCTCGAATTACCCAAGATGCAATCCACAGACCACAGGAAGCTCAAGAAGAAGGACGACCAAAATGTGGATGTTTCACTCCTTCTTAAAAGGGGGAACAAAAATATTCATAAGAGGGGATATGGAGGCAAAGTTTGGAGTAGAGACTGAAGGAATGGGCATTCAGAGCCTGCCTCACATGTGCCCCATATATATACAGCCACCAAAACTAGATAAGATTGATGAATCTAAGAAGTGTATGCTGACAGGAGCCGGATATAGATGTCTCCTCAGAGGCACAGCCACAGCGTGTGAAATACAGAGGTGAATGCTAGCAGCAAACCACTGAACTGAGTTGGGGTCCCCATTGGAGGCATTAGAGAAAGGATTGAAAGAGCTGAAGGATCTTGCAACCCCATAAGAACAACAATGCCAACCAACCAGAGCTTCCAGGGACTAAACCACTACCCAAAGACTATACATGGACTGACCCATGTCTGCAGCTGCATATGTAACAGAGGATGGCCTTGTTGGGCACCAATGGAAGGAGAAGCCCTTGGTCCTGCCAAGGCTGGAGCCCCCAGTGTAGGGGGATGTCAGGGGTGCAAGAAGGGGGGTTGGATGGAGAGGGGAACACACTGTTAGAAGAAGAGGAGGAGGAGGAAGAGATGGGGGCTTATGTCTCGGAAACTGGGAAAGGGAATAACATTTGAAATGTAAATAAAAAGATACCAATAAAAGAAAAAAAGAATAACATAAATGCAGGAAAAATGATCCCTGTTATAATTTTATTAATTCTTTGAGAATTTCACATTTTATGCAAATTTTTAGATTTTGATAGCATTTTAGATTTGAATACATCTTTCACCCCTTCCCAACTTCATGTCCCTTTTGTTTAATACCCCATTGAATCAGGTTTGTGCTGCCAATAAATGGACAGGTGTGGAGCCATACCCTGGATCATGGTTGACATACCAGGATACATACTCTTTAAAGACTTTGACTCTCTTTCCCCTAGAAGCCATAAACTGTCAACAGCTCCTCAGCTAGGAGTGGGTTCTCATGAGCCTCTGACCCCTCCACAATCATGCTTTAATTGGCTTGATCTTATGTGGATCTAGTGCAGGCAACCACCACTGTGGCGAGTTCTGGAGGGCAGTGATCTTTCCTGGATGGGAAACCCTGCTTCTCCAAGGTCCTCTCTGACTTCTGGCCCTTACAATCTTTCCACTCACTCTTCTTTGATGTTCCTAGAATTTTGGAGGGAGAGGCTATGCTATAGAGGTCCCACTTATGGTTAAGCGAGGAGTAATAATTTTTATCACACCACATGCTTAATACATTTTTCTTGCCTACCCGCCCCCAAAATACCCCGATAAATAGGTCTTAAAATATAAAGTATAACCATTTGTTGTTAAAATTTGGTGATCCAACTATGGTGCTCTTGTAAAAGAAAAAAGTATCGTTGCCTTTGGCACTCGATAGATAGCTGTTAATCTGCAAGTTTTCCCCTCTCTCTCCTGATTGCCTGCCTTCCTTTCTTCTTCCCTCTCTACCTCACCTCCTTTTAGAAGTCATTTGCTCTCATGTTGAGAACAGCAATATGCCTTCACTCTCTTGACTCAAAGTAATGGTAACCCTTTTGCTTGTATAATCTAGCAACTGGGGCTTAACTATCTTGAAATTCTACAAAGCATTATACTGATGTATTATAAAAATGCCACTGCAAAGCTTCTGTAAGGCAAAGGACGCTGTGGTTAGGACAAAACGGCAACCAACAGATTGGGAAAAGATCTTTACCAATCCTACAACAGATAGAGGGCTTATATCCAAAATATACAAAGAACTCAAGAAGTTAGATCGCAGGGAGACAAATAACCCTCTTAAAAAATGGGGTTCAGAGCTAAACAAAGAATTCACAGCTGAGGAATGCCGAATGGCTGAGAAACACCTAAAGAAATGTTCAACATCTTTAGTCATAAGGGAAATGCAAATCAAAACATCCCTGAGATTTCACCTCACACCAATGAGAATGGCTAAGATCAAAAACTCAGGTGACAGCAAATGCTGGCGAGGATATGGAGAAAGAGGAACACTCCTCCATTGTTGGTGGGATTGCAGACTGGTAAAACCATTCTGGAAATCAGTCTGGAGGTTCCTCAGAAAATTGGACATTGAACTGCCTGAGGATCCAGCTATACCTCTCCTGGGCATATACCCAAAAGATGCCCCAACATATAAAAAAGACACATGCTCCACCATGTTCATAGCAGCCTTATTTATAATAGCCAGAAGCTGGAAAGAACCCAGATGCCCTTCAACAGAGGAATGGATACAGAAAATGTGGTACATCTACACAATGGAATATTACTCAGCTATCAAAAACAATGACTTTATGAAATTCATAAAATGGATGGAACTGGAAAATATCATCCTGAGTGAGGTAACCCAATCACAGAAAACACACATGGTATGCACTCATTGATAAGTGGCTGTTAGCCCAAATGCTTGAATTGTCCTGGATGCACAGAACACATGAAACTCAAGAGGGATGACCAAAATGTGAATTCTTCACTCCTTCTTTAAAAGGGGAACATGAATACCCTTGGCAGGGAATAGGGTGGCAAAGTTTAAAACAGAGGCAGAAGGAACACCCATTCAGAGCCTGCCCCACATGTGGCCCATACTTATACAGCCACCAAACTAGATAAGATGGATGAAGCAAAGAAGTGCAGACTGACAGGAACCGGATGTAGATCTCTCCTGAGAGACACAGCCAGAATACAGCAAATACATAGACGAATGCCAGCAGCAAACCACTGAACTGAGATCAGGACCCCCGTTGAAGGAATCAGAGAAAGGACTGGAAGAGCTTGAAGTGGCTTGAGACCCCATATGAACAACAATGCCAACCAACCAGAGCTTCCAGGGACTAAGCCACTACCTAAAGACTATACATGGACTGACCCTGGGCTCCAACCTCATAGGTAGCAATAGATAGCCTAGTAAGAGCACCAGTGGAAAGGGAAGTCTTTGGTCCTGCCAAGACTGAACCCCCAGTGAACATGATTGTTGGGGGGAGGGTGGTAATGGGGGGAGGATGGGGAGGGGAACACCAGTATAGAAGGGGAAGGGGAGGGTTTAGGAAACCGGGAAAGGGAATAACAATCAAAACGTAAATAAGAAATACTCAAGTTAATAAAGATTTAAAAATGCCATTTATGCCAGCCAAATACGCTAAAAAAGAAATAGAAAATACTTACTGCTGTATACTGGCAAATAGAAAATAAATACCACAAACACCCAGAAACCAATTAAAACTGTGCATTTTCTGAAGACCTTTTCTGAGGACCTAAGGGTCTAAGGATTTATAAGGATATACCCTTCAAAATAAAAGTTCTGTCTGTCCCTTGCGTTGCCTACAGCAAAGAAAGAGATCCCAGGCTTAAGAAGACCTTGGGAATCTGAAGGCAATACAGACTATATTTGATTTGCTCTTCTAAGTAATCTACCAAGTTTTTCATATGACCCCCATTTTCATGTGGCAGAAGAAATCAAATATGGCTCTTTTTAAATATCAAATTTAATAACATGAAATTTGCTATGCCACAGTCTCTGAGGTAAACTAGGGACACTACATGAAACCTTTGACAGTCTCCCAAGAAAGGGACAAAGAATGAAATGTTAGGATTTTGAGCAAGGCCGTGCATCTTCTATATAGTTAACTGTTAAGATGTTTAAAAAAATTTTTTCACATGCAGTATGGGAGAGATTGAATCCCTATGAAATGTCAAGTAACCACACCACACATGAAAAATTCCTCATGAACTTGGCCATCTCTGAACTTCAAAACCATGAGGTTAGGGGTATAGAGCAGCCTGAAGACCTATCTCAGGGTCAATGGCACACATATTGGGGGAGCCTGTAGCTCTAACACATCACTTTACTCTACCCCATTTTCAATAGTCCGAATAGGTCTCACCCTGGGTGTGGTTTGCAGACAATACTATGAAACATACTAGCACAAGCCAAAGTGGAATGCTACACAGTTCCAACTCTAATTAGAAGTGCTGCAAAAGACAGAATGAGTGATGACCTCATAGTATATGAAGAACATTTGAACTGAACATTTTCCATCTAATTTATCTAGGTAAGACTACCAGAAAATCAGGTCTACATTGATTCATAGTCACTGGACAATTTCTTGGCTAGAAAATTTGGAAAGAAAAATAGTTGTGCCCAGGACATCTGGAGGGAAATTGTGTGAATGGTTCTCTTGATATGGGCACCGATTATAATTGTCTGTCCTGTGTGATGGTTTACCTAGGGAGACAGTGATCAATATCTACCCTCCTCTTTCTGCTGAGGCCATTGTAAAATCATTTCTGAATACAATGACAGAGGTGGAAGATGTACATGAGCCCAAAAAGGACCAACCTTCATTACGCTCAGGGTGCCTACTACCACTGCTCAGTGGTAGCTGTCCACAGCAGAGAACAATGCTGAGAGTCAACTGGGGACCATCCCAGGAAGAGCATCTAGTCACATGCTAGCAGACTGATTACATAAGCCCCTCCATCACAGAGGAGCAATGATCTGCCCTTACTGAACTCCATACTCCTACTGAACATAAATTATCCCATGCTGCCCATGACCATCTGTGGCTTTAAAGAATGATTTGCTTACTAGCCTGTTACTTCTTCTATTGTTTCTAACCAAATAACTCATTTCATCATCAAAGAAATACATGGCTTGTCCTCATGGAATCCCAAATTGTTTTATAATTCCCAAACCCTAGAAGCTAATAGACAGATCAGATCACAGAATGAGATGCTGAAGACTCATTAAAGAACGGGTTAGTACAGTATCTAGCCAAGGATGCTCTTATAAACACATCCAGTATATGGCATTCCTTTCCCCCCCAGCAACTACATGTGGGTCTGGGAATCAAATAATGACCAGTTGTCTTCTTCTTATCGATATTAGGTGTTATCAGTACCCTCAATAATCAGTAAAGAGTTTGCACTTCTGTCCCTGTACTTCCAGGCCCTACTATTTGAGAAAGCCTGAGAGATGGTCATACCAACCTCTACATGCTAGTGACCCAACAAGCAAAGCAGTGAATGGCTTGCCTGGGACGATCAACCCCAGACACCTGGAGAAAACTGGATCACTGCAGCGAGTCTCTATGTCTGGTGAGGAACATTTTCTACTCAGCGAAGTCAGGCCTGAGAGTTGACAAGGGCACAGATTATTTAAACTAGCTACATTGCCCAGCTATTGTCAAGCAAGCTCTGAACTATCACACATATGACTGAATAACAAGGCTGATGCTCCCTTTCATATAATTAGCACAAGAGAACCCTGTGATTTTGAGAGCAGCTTGAGGCTAATGCAAAACAAATAGGTTGTTTACTTGATTCTACAAGAAGCTACTAATTTTTTTCTGTGTGACTCAAAAAACCTTTTTATTGCAAATAAAACATTGAGTATGTTGGGGGGGGGGATGTGGTTCACCTATTGGGAGTATTAACATTCCTCAAATTGGTTGGTCAACCAAAATCAATTAAAAGTGTTTCATAAGAGGAAAACAATGTTTCCAAGTGCCCGAATGACTGTTTCTTTGGGCTTTGCCACATATTATCTCAAGAGCTTCCCATATGTTAGAGCCTCTCCAGAGCTGAACTGAAATGGGTCTCTCTGGGCAGATAAAGAAAACTCTCCCTTTGCCAGGGAAATGCAATGAGGTCTGGAGAAGCAGTGGGTAGGGGCTATTGTTACATTAGCATATGACTGACTTCCTTTCCAGTCACGGAGGGGCAGTCCCTCCCTTGGGGGTGTGTCCTTCTCATCGCTTCTTCCTCAACTACTCACAAGTGTGCTAATCACACACAAGATCCAACAGTCTGTCAGGCAAGTGGTCTGCCGTCATCTGGAGATATGAGCTCCATCCAACACTTGGGTTAGAGGAACTGTCAAGTAATTTGCTTCCGTCACCACAGGTTCATTGTATCTGAATGGTACTTTCTAGAAAATCATAATCGTTATTTTAACCAAACACAAGGCATTGTTTGAGGATTCACCGGCAACTCATTTATATGTAAAAATGGCCCCTAAAGTAGACACTCTTATCACCGTGCTCCCTATTTCACAGATGAGCTAACAGCAACTTTAAAAAATTAAGCTCACCCATGCGCTGCTGCATGACTACTTAACAACCACACTGAGAAAGTAGAATCCAAAACCATACCAAGTTGCCCCGAACCTGCAGGATACCTCTGCCATTAGTCCAAGCTTGGCACTTAAAGTCAGTGCTCGCTGTAATAGTGTAGATCACTGTTAATCAGCACCGAGAAGGAGCCAGGCACCGGATGAGTCGCTGTATAGTTATATTCCATTTAACTCCCACAACTCCGCAATGAGGTAAACACTACTACAATTCTTTCTTGCTCTCATTTTACTAGGGCAGGGAAAGGGGAGAGAGGCATCAGGAAATAGTCTTGCTCGAGGTAAAACACATCTTGGAGAGGAGCAGGCTTCTCTAGATTCAATACCAATCCTACAAGTGATTTCTTCAACCTTTACCAAATTGCTCTGTCATGCATGCCCCCACAAGGAGCTGGCAACTCTACTTAAAGTGCAATATTTCATGGATCAAAAAGATGCAGTATCAAGAAAGAAAGAAAGAAAGAAAGAAAGAGAGAAAGAAAGAAAGAGAGAGAGAGAGAGCGAGGAGGGAGGGAGGGAGGGAGGGAGGGAAGGAAGGAAGGAAGGAAGGAAGGAAGGAAGGAAGGAAGGAAGGAAGGAAGGAAGGAAGGAAGGAAGAAAACTGGAATGTTGCAGTCAATGGTCACTACAGAGAAATACTACCACAAGTCGCACGTTGCGAGAGTGTGCTTTGGAGAATTCTCTTAAAAGGAGATGTATTGTGTTAGTTTATCATTTTGAATACATCCTCATCAAGCTATTTTCCTGTCAGTCTGTCTCTATGGGGACTGATTTTTATAACATCAGGTAAATGAGCAATTAGAGAGTTTAACAGCCACTTGAATGTGGGGAAGCTTGTAAACCTGAATTCTCAGGGATGGTAAATGTCACATGCAATGTCTTCAGAACTTACTTCCTCTCACCCTTCATTTCCACAGCTGTGTAGAGACACTCCTTCATCTTGCTCGGAGGACACCTGGGAAAGGCAAGCACCTGGAGCACAGGCCACCTGGATTCTACAGTCAGCTGTGCTGGGCTGACCTTAATTTATTCTCTTAATTTATTCTGCTAAGACACAAGAAGTCAGAATTATGTCATCTTTGAGAGCCTCTAACATTCTGTGGCTGTGCTGTGTGTAGCTATGACTTTGACAATAGGCAACTTTATCCTTTGCTTTCCTAGAGTAAGTCTAGCTCAATGAACTAGAAACAATGTCATCATTATCATTGCCTGATGACTGTCTATGCAGGGACACCAGGAGAAATAGGATCTATCACTTTACAACTAGAGCTTCTTGGCAGAGCTTTAGAAGGTTTAAAATATCACATGTGAGGGGAATCCTTTTTGAATGGATTTTATGAATTAAAAACTTGCAAAGAAAGAAACCTCACACATGGAAATTTAACTAAATAAAAGAAATTATTTACAGCCATTTTTAATACCATAATAAACATTGGTATTTGGTTACTTTCTCATCAAGGTGGTCAAACACCTAACAAAAAAGCAATTTAGGGAGAACAATTTGTTTGGGCTCACAGGGCATAGAGTAGGCCATAGCAGGGAAGACTTGCAACAGGAGTAGCTCACAGCTCAACAACCAGGAATGTCCCTTGATGATGAGGAAACAGAGACATGCTTCCTCCTTTTCCCTTTTTTATTAAGTCTAGAACTTCAGCCCATGGATGGCACTACCACATTTAAAGTGGTCCTTCCCTTTTCAGTTAAGCCTTCTAGAAACATCCTCATATATACCTAGATACGTATTCCCTAGGTGTTTCCAAATCCAGAAAGGTTGCTAATAAAAATAAACCATCATACTCCCTATGTGTAGACCACTATGTATAAACCTCTCTATAAAAGCCATGGATAGAAATTTTCTTGTATTAACCAGGTAATGGAGTCGAGTGTGAGCAGAGATATCTAAACATTCTTCCACTTGGCATCTCCTTTGCCCTTTCATACCCCCAAAACAACCTCAGAAACCCAGATATTTTTTTAGACAATCATTCAACATCTGTTACTCGACTCTGTGGGTGGGAAGAGAATCAGCAGCAGAGGAAAAATCATATTGTAAGCAGACAACACGGGGAACTCTGGCAACCAACAGAGAAATGGGGGAGATAGGGACACAGCAGGAGAGAGTGTGAAAGGCAACCCAGTGCAAAGCAGAATGAAATCACAGCACAGGCTGCCACACAAGGTGAGCTGGCAACATCAGCACTGAAAATCCATGGACCAGCAGTCCTACGAGCCTGGCAAACCCATGGCTCCTACATGCTTTAAAGTCACTTCAGGGACTTGGTTTTGAACAAAGGCTCCACCTGTATGACAAGCATACTGTTGAGGAATTCAACAGAAATCCCAAAGCACTACCATCTTGCCTAGAGTCCAATCCTTAGGAACTAAACTGGGGAAGCAGAGAGCAGTAATGACCACAATTCAGGGTCCCCATGAGCACTGTGCCTTGCATTGGCTAAACGGATGTGGCCACACACAAAACAATCACAGCTTCAGGGAGCCATTGATTTGAGTCAAGTGAGAAGTTTGAGTGGGTGACGATGAACTGGAATAGAGAATGAAAAGCAGTGTGGTCAATGACGTTTCTAGAAATACCTCTGAAACTGCCAAGCTCTGCAGTGGCAAACCCCACCTACCCAAAGCAGAGCTGGGTGACTTGGTTGTTCCGTACGCTCTGGTACATTGCTAATGTGTACGCACTGTGGCTTAAACACCTGACAGTTTCTTAGGTCACCAACACTTGAGGCAGAGAAGGGTTCGCTGCAGCTGAAACATTGATAATACCACTGGGATCATGGGATTGTGGCAACTGCAGTGCTGGTCACACGAACTAGAAAGATCTGCATTCCAAGCATCTTATCCACAGGAACCTTTGATCCATTTTTCTTACTATCTTCTCCTGTCTATTCTATAATTTATTGTTTATATTTTATCATCAGTTTTCCTTTTCCTTTTAATGTTAATTGTGTGCATGTTGTTCATGTGGGCATACATGTGTGAATATGCAAGTGCTTTTTGGGTGTTACTCCATGTGGTCTTAACATTTTAATTTCTCATTTTGGGAGATCCAGAGATGGTTCAGCAACTGAGAACACTCGCTAGTCCTGCGGAACACCCAAGTCCGGTTCCTAGCACCCACACAGTGGCTCAGAACCTTCTGTAACTCTAGTTCCAGGAGATCGATGCTCTATTCTGACCTCTGCCAGGCATAGAGTGTACTTACATACATGCAAAGAAAACATTCATACACATAAAATAACTCTCTTTTAATGTGTTGTTTGTGTCTATGTTAATTACTTTCCACTGGTGCAGTAAAACAACATGACCAAAAGCTAGTTAGGAAAAAAAAAAAAAAAGCTTATTTTTGGATTATGGCTCCAGAGGGAAAGCCTACAGTGGTGAGGGAGGCATAGTAGCAAGAACAGGAAGCTGTGATATCAAACACAGCTCCTCAAACACAGAGCATGGAAAGCGAACAGGAAGTGAGACAAAGCTATAAACCCTCAAAGTCCAGCCAGTGACACACATCTTCCAGCAAGGCTTTATCTCCCACAGGTTCCACAACCTCCACAAACAGTAACGCCACCTGGAGATCGAGGATTCACGTGCCTGAGCTTGAGATAAACATTTGTATTCAAACCACCACACCGTGAAAGCTTGGCAACTTAAACGCGGTTCTTGGAAACCACATAAAGGTGAAAGGAGAGAACAGGCTCCAAAGTTCTCCTCTGACCTCCATGTGCATGTCCACGCACATACACACATCAAACACACATGCACATGCACACACACAAACTTATTTTAATATTTGAACGAGCCATGCCCATCCAAGCTCAGAAAGGTAAATAGTTAAGTTTTCCACCACACACAAAATGTCTAAGTAAACGTAGACATGGGGAACCTGAGAGAGAGGGGAAGAGATTTTAAGAGCATGGTGAAGGGTTGGGGAGGGAGAGAGAAAGGGCGATAGGTATGCAATATGGAAACAGAAGAGAAGCTTGTTCGAAAGGAAAACAAAACCAGCTGGATGGGGAAGAGCAGCAAGGGAAGGGAAGACCTTAGCCCCTCTCCAGCACCACGTCTGCATGTAAGTCACTAGAAGAATGTATAATGATATGATATTGGAACACGGTCAAAAGAGTGACCCTTGGTGAAAAATTCCTTAGGGAACTCTGAGAGAGGCTCCAGGAGAAAAGGCAGAGGGTCTTTTATCTCAGGTGCATTTTACTCTCTGGATTGTTCTTGGACGTGATTTTGTGCCTCCTGGGACAGACGCATTCAATTTATAAAATGTGTTTGTCCTTATTGGATGTCAGACCAGAGCTATAGAACCTAGGCTGGTGAACGTACCTTGAATGTGAATATGGCCCTCTGCCTTTTGTCCTGGAGTCTCTCCCACAGTTCCACAAGGCATTGTTCACCATATGCCGTTCTTTTAATTGTATGCTGACATCTCCCCTTCTGTATTTTTTTAAAGCAAGGGCATTGTTCACTATGGGTCATTCTTTTAACTATGTTCTGCTAACATACATGTATCATTATTTTAGATACTAGCTAAAAATTAATAAATTAGAAAACAAGGAACTTGGACCAAATAACTTCCCTGGAGCCTCAGAGAATGTGGCTTTGCCAGCAACTTGCCCTGAGACCTCTGATCTATGTACCAATTCATGCTATGCAGTGTTACAAGAAGCACATTTCTGTTTAAACCACCCAGTAGCCAAAGAATAGGATACAAAGGAGTACCTTTCCTCAGCCTTCCAGTCCCCATTTTCCACCTTCCCCTTACATATTTTAGTACTGTCTATTTTGTTCTCAAATATGCAATAGTGTGGTGGTTTGAGTGAAAATGGCCCCATAGGCTCACAGTGAGTGGCGCTACTGGGAGATGTGCCCTTGTTAGAGTAGATGTGCCCTTGTTTGACAAAGTGTGTCACTGGGGTGGGATTTAAAGTTTCAGAAGCTTAACCTAGGCCCAGTAACTCATTCTTCCTCCCTGCTGCCTGAAGTTCTAGATGTAGAATTCTTAGCCCCCTCCAGCACCATGTCTGCATGCAAGTCACCATGCTTCCTGCCTTGATGATAATGGACTAAACCTCTGAACTTTAAATGAGCCCCCAATTAAATGTTTTCCTTTAAAAGAGTTGTCATGGTCACAGTGTCTCTTCACAGCAATGGAAACCTTACCTAATACAAATAGTAAGAACCAAATAATGCAGGTGATATCTATGGATAGATTTTCTTGATTGAAGATTATTGTACCTAAATGTAAATGTATCTGTGCTTCTAGTCAATTCCAAAGGAATGTTCAAAGTTGTAACAGTAAAGAAAACAGAACACTGAGCCAACAAACCAATTCCCAGTTTCAGTGTTTATAAATGCATGGTTAATCTTACTTAATTCTCTACCCATTTCCCCATAGTGCAGATTCTTTTGGAGAAAAACAAATCATTTTACCATTTCATCTGTCTCTACCTCTACAAGTTGAAAGCAACTTAAGTTAATCACAATAGGAAGAACAAGCTGAGTGAACATCCCTAATCCAAAACCACACAACTCTGACATGCTCTAGAACTCAAAATGTTTCCAAAGCCAGTGTGACATCACAAGCAGAAATTTATACACCATAAAACTTTGTGCACAAAATGTCAAAATACTGAGTGAAATTATACCATCAAGCTATGGGCAGAAGGTGTGGACAAAATAAGTCAGCTTGGGTTTTAGGCTTGGTTTCCACTCAAGATGCATTCATAAACACACACACATACACACACACACACACACACACACATACACACACACACCTCTGTGTATGCAAAAACACAGACACACACATACACACACATACACACACATACACACACACATGTGCAGGCAAAAACACAGATGCACACATATATGCATGCACACACACAGACACACACGTGCATGCAAAAACACAGACATACACACGCACATGCAGGCACACACACACACACATAGACACACACCCATGTGCACACAAAAACACAGACACACACAGGTGTGCATGAACACATATATGCACACACGTATATTATTTGTAGTGTGTGAGTAAATATTCCAAAATTTTAAAAAATATCTCTAGAACTCTTCTGATGCCAAGCATTCTGAGTAAGGAATATTCAACCTATCTATGAGAGCTAAAGATTAATAATCTTTTGTATTGCATGGTCTTCAGTCAATTCCACGTTTTTCCTCAGCTGAGTCATCATTTTCACGGATTGTTCAGATCAGACACTAAACATGGCTCAGAATTGCTTTTGATTGACATGCGTCCCTCACCTTTCAACTTTCTTGGTTATAAACCCTCATCTCTCTATACATCTGTTGTTCATCACCCTCCATTTTCTCTTCTCTTTCTCTCCTCTCTGTCATTGTCTTCATTGAAGAAATTGTCTCATTTGTCTCCTATTGTTCCCGTAGCCCGGATGTTGGGAACAGTATCACAGTATCATTTAGCACAATCCTTGATCCCTGACAGTTGGTATTAGGAACTAGAATTCTGATCATATTTAGGTTTAAATTTTCTGCAAGAATATTGCAAGTCTTGCTGTGAGCTCCCATCAGAGGTACAGAGCATCAAGTCATCTCCCTCTGGTGCTATTAGCAGTCGCAGATGATTAAGGCCTAGATTCATCTTTTCATTAGAAGCTGCAAAAGGATGATATCTTAATTCTGTACTCCTTTCCTTATTAGCCAGAATCATTTCATTTTTAAAAAATCCCCTTTAGCAAAGTATTCATTATCCTAAGGCACAGTGTACACGAAAAAGTCTGCATAAACTACCCATTCCCTTTCTTTACCAGGTTGCGAAATAATGAGTTTCCTCATATCCTATAAATAGGGGTAGTAGGCATTTTTGTTTACCTGAAGTTATCTGCATGAATTCATGGCTTCTAAAGTCTGAATAAATAGTTAACAGAGCGCATTCTCTTTCTCTGTGGAAGAATGACCTTGGGTTAACTATCCAGCTCCGTTCCCCTGGAAACTAATAAAGGGTGGGCAGTCAGCAATGTTACCTGGCAACATTGCTCATGATGAAAATGACCTCAAATAATAAGCTACACTTGGTCTGGGAGGACAGTGAATAAACTAAATGCCTAGTGGGCGTCCATAGAGAGCTGTGAATACAGGCTGTGTCCTGTACTAGGACCACTGGAAGCAGGACAGAGGATGGGGCTGGATCTGATGGGCAGTGAGGCTCTAACCAGGTCTTCTTCATCCAGATTTCACAAGGAACAGAGTGAGATGCAGACTTGTACAAAGTGATTTACTGGGGACTAGACTTGGGGACTAGATAGGTTACTTCTGGTGCTGTAACAAATACCATGACCTAAAGCAACTTGTGAAAGTTTATTTGGGTTTATAATTGAGAAAGAGACAGACAGACAGACAGACACAGAGATAGAAAGAGACAGACAGACAGACACAGAGATAGAAAGAGACAGACAGACAGACACAGAGATAGAAAGAGACAGAGACAGAGAGAGACACAGAGAAACACAGAAACACAGAGAGACGCAGAGACTAAAACAGAGAGACACAGAGACACAGAGAGAGACTAAAACAGAGAGACAGAGACAGACAGAGACACAGAGACAGAGAGAGCATCCACAGTAGCAGGAGAAGCATGGAAACAGCTGAGAGGAGCAGGAAGCTGAAAGACCATACCTTCTGCTGCAAACACCAAGCAGAGAGAGTGAACTAGATGTGGGGCAAAATTATAATCCCATAAGACCTGCCCCAAGTGATGTGCTTCCTTCAAAAAGACTACTTCCTGTAGGTTTCACAATCTCCCCACACAGTGTGATCCACAGGAAACCAAGTCTTCAAGTACCTGAGCTCTGGGAGGCATTTCTTATCTAAACCGCCCTAGGAACTGATATAAGCAGGACTGAACAGAAATTAAAAAAAGATTGCAATATAATCAAAGATGTAAACCTCAGCCAATCCAACAGGACCTCCTTGGCAGCTGGGGAAACCCTTTAAGGTTGTCTCACTTTACCTCAGGGATGGTATGTAAATACGGGCATATTTCTAGATGAGATTGCCCTCCTCACTGTAAGCAATTTCTCTAAATATTTAGCTGAGCTGTGAGTAGCTGGCACTCCAGGAGTCCTCCAGTGTTCTATTCAAGTTCCCGGGTATCACACCTCAGCATCACTTTACCTACTCATTTCTTCTCTTCTGAACTGTCATTGCCCCACCCCACTCCCGCCATATTAGCTTGCTGTCCCTCCTGTTGTAGGCCCTCTACCAAAGTAAAACTAAGTTCTGAGAGGATCTTTTAAGTGTTATAAGATAGAAGTCCGTGTTCATTGTGTACTTGCCCAGATCTGAGGTCACCCATTCCTCCATAAAGCCACTTAGTGATGTCCAGGGACCACAGTCTGAAGAACAAAAGTATTGGGTAAGTCATGATCTTCGGGCCTTCTGTGTGGCCAGAGTCAATAATATTTTTTAAGATAACGTTCTCTCAGCTCATTTGCTAATCAATCACAATGGCTAAGCAAAGGATCCAGAGATAACAGGACACAACTGGAGACAGCTTATAAAATGAGGCTAATTTTTATTTTCAAAAAAAAAAAATAGCATGAGTCGCCATTGATATTTCCAATGGAATTTAGCACGGCTAGTGTACTGTGTGTCAGCTTGACACCAGCTGAAGTGATCACAGAGAGAAGAGCTTCCCTTGAGGAAATGCCTCCATAAGCTCCAGTTATAAGGCATTTCTCAGTGATCCAGGTGGGGAGGGTCCAGCCCACTGAGGGCGATGCCATCCCTTGGCTGGTAGTCTTGGGTAAGAAAGCAAGCCAGAGGAAGCAAGTCAGTAAGCAGCATTCCTCCATGGCCTCTGTATCAGCTCCTGCCTCAGTTCCTACCCTGTGTGAGTTCCTGTTCTGACTCCCTTCAGGTGATGAACAGCAATGTGGAAGTGTAAGCTGAATAAACCCTTTCCTCCCCAACTTGCTTCTTGGTCATGCTGTTTTGTGCAGGAATTGAAACCCTGACTAAGACATCTAGGTTTTCTTGATTTCATCCATCACCTGTTTGTGTGTCCTTTCTTTATTAATAGCAGCATACATTCTCATTCACACTGTTGTTTGACGTACAGCCAGCCACTTTTGTGTTGGTTGCATGCTAAAGGATAAAAGTCCTCCTATTCAGAACTCAACTTATAGTAAAATTTATTTGTTTCAATGTGTTTCTTGTAGCTCACCGTGGCTTATAATTATATAAAAATATATTTAGATGATGGCTTTAAAATCATTTTTATAAACTAAGATGTATAGTCCCTTCCACTTTGCCTCTGCACCCTCATAAATCTAACTTAGTTTATCTTTACATATCATACAAAATATAAATCAGAGAATCAAGGTTTTTCCTGAAATGAGTGGTGGTGTATTATATATCGTCTGTGCATTGCTCTTTTCACTGAATTGTGTATATCAGGATTCAGTTTGGACCATTAGAGGAGGGTCTCACTCTTCTAGCAGCTCAGTCAGACATTGTGGGTGTTTGGTTTTACCTGATCTGTCTCTGTCCACGATGATTCATATTTTCTTTTGGTTTTGTGCCATTCCAGATGGGAAACTGGATATTCAAATGCGAAAGACTGAAGCTTGGCCTCTGCATCACCTTACAAAAAGAAAGTATGCTCAATAGGTTCAAATGCAGAAATAAAAAGTGTGAAACTCAAAGAAATCTTGTGGGGACTGCCTCAAGATAGGAGGTAAGACAATCTTTGTAGGGGTTTTAGGCTTTGTATTGCCTAAGGCTTCCAAAGCATGAGAAACTGATGCAAAAATATGCAAAGAGGATTAAATCAAAGTACAAAGATTCTACACAATGAGGGGAATGATCAAGATTGTAGGGGAAAGCCATGAGTTGGTAATTTATTTATTTTTTTTTGCAAAGCATTCAAATAACATTCAAATAATACCCAGGATACATAAGGAAAACAAACAACTCAGTAGCAAAGACAGAAAATCCAATTTAAAATGGACAAAGGGTATTACCAGGCACATGCACACATACTAAGAGAAGAAATTCAAATGGCCAATAAATGTATGAAAATATTCACTATCATTAGCTATCAGGGAAACATAAATAATATAAAAAACATAATGAGCTATCTCTCACCTCCATTAAAACAGCTGTTACCTAGAATGACAAAAGCTGACAAATTGTTAGGAAGAACACGGAGAAAATAAAATTTAGCCACAATTGGTAGGAGAGTTAAATAAAGGTCACTAGGTGAGTAACATGGAGGTTCTTAAAAACAAAACCTGAAAATAAAGCCATTACAGGACTCGTGATTTTTCTTCTAGATCAGTGGTTCTCAAGCTTCTTAATGCTGCAGCCCTTTAATACAGTTCCTCATGCTGTGGTGAGCCCAACCATATAAAAGTGTTTTGTGGCTACTTCATAATTGTAATTTTGCTACTGTTATGAATTGTAATGTAAATATCTGATATGCAGGATAGTTGATGTGCAACCCCCAAGGGGATCATGATCCACAGGTTCAGAACCACTGGTCTAGGTATATCAAAGAAAGCATATCCTATGTTTATTTTTAAACAAAAATCAACCAAAGTGTCCATCAATAGGATATACAAATGTGGCATATACGTGCATACTCTAATATGATTCAACCATTAAAAGAACTGTATTCTATCACTTGCAGCATAATTAATGGAACAGAGGACTATTATGTCAAGTGAAATAGTCTAGATATGGAAAAGTCACTGCTTCGTAGTCTCCCTCAAAATGAATGATAAAAAAGTCAGTCTGAATGTGGGACCAGGATTACTAGAAGATAGGATGATAGGAGAGAAGGAAGAGGGAGGGTGGGTAATGAGTTAAAAAGGAGGAGGATCCTGGGGAGATGGTTCAGAGACTAAACCACCAAAGGAAGATCATCACAGGATGGACCTAGCAACCCTCCCTTTTGCACACTTGTAGCAGATGTGCAGTTCAGTCTTCATAAGGATTCCCCAACAACTGGAGCAAAGGCTGTCCCTAAATCTACTATCTGCCTATGGAGCCTGATCTCCTAACTGACCTGCCTTGACTGGCCTCAGTGGGAGAGGATGCACCAGCCCTGCAGAGACTTGATGTCACAGGGTCAGAGGATACCCAAGAAGGCCCTCCGACCCCAGAGAAGAAGAGGAATGGAAGGAAAAACTCTGTGAGGGGGGATCTGAAGAAAGGAAGCATCAATCCAACAGTCAGGATGTAAAGTGAATGTATGAATAAATAGGAAAAACAAAAAAGAGCCCTTATTCTTACAAAGGACATGAGCTCAATTCCCAGCACCCACATGGTGGCTCACAACCATCCATAATTTCAATTCTAAGGGATCCGACACCCACTGCAGGCACCAGGCACACCCGTGGTGTTTTCAAACACTGTGCTGGCTTTGCGACTGATATATTAAGAAGTCAACTCTCTGGCTAAGATAAAAGAAACTCAGTTGACAGCAGATGCTGGTGAGGATGTGGAGAAATAGGAACACTCCTCCATTATTGGTGGGATTGCAGGTGGGTACAACCACTCTGGAAATCAATCTAGAGGTTCCTCAAAAAATTGGATATAGTTCTACCTGAGGATCCAGCTATACTACTCCTGGGCATATACCCAAAAGATGCTCCAACATATAACAAGGACACATGCTCCACTATGTTCATAGCAGCCTTATTTATAACAGCCAGAAGCTGGAAAGAACCCAGATGTCCTTCAACAGAGGAATAGATACAGAAAATGTGGTACATCTACACAATGGAGTGTTACTCAGCTGTCACAAACAATGACTTCATGAAATTCTTAGGCAAATTGACAGAACTAGAAATTATCATCCTAAGTGAGGGAACTCAGTCACAAAAGAACACACATGGGCTGCACTCACTGTGGATATTAGCCCAAAAGCTCAGGTTACCCAAGATACAATTCACAGACCACATGAAACTCAAGAAGAAGGAAGACCAAAGTGTGGATGCCTCAGTCCTTCTTAGAAGGGGGAACAAAAATACTCACAGTAGGAAATATGGAGACAATGTTTGGAGCAGAAACTGAAGGAAAGGCCATTCAGAGACTGACCCACCTGGGGATTCATCCCATATACAGCCACCAAATCCAGACAATATTGCAGATGCTAAGACTTACTGTCTCCTGAGAGGCTCTGCCAGAGCCTGACAAATACAGAGGTGGATGCTCATAGCCAACCGTTGGACTGAGAACAGGATTCCTAATGGAGGAGTTAGAGAAAGGACTGAAGTAACTGAAGAGTATTACAACCCCATAAGAAGAACAACAGTATCAACCAAACAGACTTCCCCCAGCCCCCAAGAGCTCCCAGGGACTAAATCACCATCCCAAGAGTACACAGGGATGGACCTATGGCTCCATCCGCATATGTAGCAGAGGATGGCCTCGTCTGGCATCAATGAGAGGAGAGGCCCTGGGTCCTCAAGTCTAGATGCCCCAGTGTGAGGGAATGTCAGGTCAGGGAGATGGGAGGGAGTGGTAGGTGGGTGGGGGAGCACCCTCACAGAAGCAGGGGGAGATAGTGGGCTCCTGGAGGAGAAATCAGAAAATGGGATAACATTTGAAATATAAATTTAAAAAACCAATAAAAGGGGGGGAAAGGAAGTCAACTACTAATCAGGTAAGGTGGTATATGTTTGTAATCCTGTTCACTGGAAAGCTGAAGCAAGGGGATTGTCGTGAGTTCTGTTAGCCTGGGCCATCTACCAAGACTTAATAAAGTAACTATATATGAATCCCCATAGTGTTTGGTATTTTTAACATGAATACTCCTAGTAGGCCAAATGCCACTTCTGCACACATACAGATGACTCAAACAGTGGTGAGAGAGAAGATTTTGTTAGAAAAAATAGCAACAGGTAAGTTGGACGATTTCTTAAACATGCTCCTGCAATCTGCTTAATTCTTTATTAAAAGCTTCCATTACATTAGATGGGCTCTGGTTTGCCTTTTCTCAACTTCATTTTTTTTTGTCAGATTAGGTTTAATGAATTCATTTTCGTCACATAAAAATAATTAGGGAGCTCCCCTTTGTTTGATAGTCTCTATAATTGATCAGATCACATGGGACTCTCTAATCTTTTATATGTCTTTTAAAAGTTTCATAGCATATCAACACAATGGATTTTGATAATATCCACCCCCGCTACCTCCCTCCAACTGACACCAGGACTCCTCCTGGTTTCTCCCTTTCTATTTTTAATTAATCACCAATTAAGTCCAATTGGTGTTGTCCACAAACATAGTGCGTGTAGGATCATTCACTAGGGCATGGGCACATGCTGTACCCCAAGAAAATAGGACCGTACTAGGCAGTCAAAACTGCCACAGCTCCTCAGCTGGAGGTGGGACCTTAGAACCAGTCCTCCCCCCCCCACAATGCTGGAGATACATGCAGATAAGCACAACTCTTGTTCATTCTTGTGTACAATGGCCTTCTTGTGCCAGAGATAGCATATCATGGCTCTCTTCCTCACCATCCTGCTCTTCCCTTCCTCTGTCTACTCTTCTTCATTGGCCCTGATCCTTGAGTTAGGAGAAGTTAACACGGATGGCCCATTTGTGGTTAACCATTCAAAGTCACATATTCTTAACACTTTGACCAATTATGAATCTCTGCAAAAAGATTGGCTTCTGTAGCTAGGGGCAATCTCTAACACCCATCTATGTGCACATGCAGGCAAGCACATTTCCACATATCTGCATGTGTGTATATGCACATGTATGCACACATGCACATATAAACAATGAAATCTCATATTTGGTACAACATGAACCCTGGAAACATGCTAAATTAAACAAGACCCCAAAAGACTGCATATTATTCCATATGTAGAACGCATAAATCAGAAAGATTATTTAATGAGGACTGGGGGAATAGAGGAGAAAATGACTTCTAATGGATGTCTTTTGGGTGACAGATGTTTTGGAATTAGATAATGGGAATACTTGCTCAATTTAATGAATAGGCCAAAAAGGCATTGACCGGATCACTCTAATAGTAAGTGAATTACACCTCGCTAATGTTTTTAAGAACAGAAGGGAAAGGATGCCTTATATAGACCAACGTTAAAATGGCCTGTGAATAGAACTCAGATCTTTGTGTTCCCAAGGGTAAGGAGGCTTATTGATAAAACTGAGTTTGGGCATCTCAAGAGGAGGTATCATACACCTCTTCCTGGCACTGGTGTGATCTGGAGTATGCTTTGCAGTGGTAATTTAGTAATGTCTACCAAAAGTAAAGTGCACACCCTAGGATCCAGAATTTTCAACTGTAGAGATCTAAACTCCATGCGAGGCTGGCCCAGTTAGCACTTCGGTGAATGTTCTTTCCTACTACAAGGGGGATAATCATGGGAAGAGGTAATAAATTATTCACTAAACTCCTGAAGCCAAATTCAGCTCTCACTTCTGCTGTTTTTTTGGAAGCATAATGAGACAGTGTTTCTGGGCTAGGGTGGCACGGCCGTGAAACCTCTGCTCCTTTAATCTTTGCAAGTTGCATGAAGAGGAAATCAAGACTCCCCCTGATAGCTAGGGCTCCTGAGTGCACACTGGCAGAGGCATGATTCTATGCCTCTTGATAAATGAATATGGTGGGGTGGGTGGGGTAGGGGTGGGTGGGTGGGGTGGGGAGAAGGAACCGAAGCCTGGGTCCTAAACCTGTGGGTGACTTAAGCACAAAGCCTCATGCACATGACCTCTGAAAGGGCATGAGTGAACCTGCGTCTCTGTCCCTTTAGTCCCTTTTCTGAATAGTGATGTCTCTTTAACTGTGACGGTGCCATTATTTGTAAACAATGTGCTTTACTGGTCGGAGTTCTGCTAATAGAAGAGCAGTATTGTGTTGATCTGTATTTCTCATTAGTCATACCCCTGTCTTTCAGTCACCACAGACAAAAAAAAAAAAAAAAAAGTCCCTGAAGTCAACCTACCCAAATAGTGAGAAAGGTACCAACAGAGGAAGGATGGCATCTAAGGTCCATGTGAACCCTTGAAATAGGACAAATGGCAGCCAACGCCTCCAAGAGCTCCATGGTGCCACCACTCCTGGGGCATTAGTCTCATGAGAAACACACAGTATGCATTCACATACCAGCTGCCACCCCTGGGTGCCCTCCTCTTACCTACTACTGAGCATGTTAAGACATGGTGGGAGACAGGGATTATGACATAAGCAGTGTCCACAGGCTGAAATAGGTAATCCGGCTCAGAAGGAGGAACATCACCTGTGAAGGCCTCATAGACTGGCCAGCTTCCTGCCACAACTCCCAAACTGCCAGCCTCACCAGAGTGGGCAAGAGTCCCGAAGGGAGAGAAGTGATCTCAGGAATCCGGTAGTGGACGCTGTCAAGACTCCAGAGGCCTTGTACCAGGGATCTAAGAGCCATGGACACAGCTATGTGTGTCTGTTCTCCATGCTGCACGTGGCAGAGATGCTGCCCCCGGCTGTTCTCCTGTCTATGCTGCAAGTTCATCTTCACCTCCGAGCGGAACTGCACCTGCTTCCCCTGCCCCTACAAGGATGAACGGAGCTGCCAGTTCTGCCACTGCACCTGCGCGGAGAACCCCAATTGCCATTGGTGCTGCTGCTCCTGGGCTAATGACCCCAACTGTAAGTGCTGCTGCACAGCCAGCACCAATCTGAAGTGCTACTACTATGAGAGCCGCTGCTGCCGCAATGTCACCGTCACATTTAGAAAGGGTCGCCTTCGAAGCATCCGCACCTCGTAAGTACTGAGTCAGTGCTGGCCATCCATTGGGTGACTACGTTGGCCCCAAAATAACTGGGAAGTGTGTGCCAGCTGTGGGTACTCCAGAGCAGGCCAGGGCTTCTTAGAGAGCACTCTACGTGGAAAAAAAAATCATTGATAATTTTGGAGCAGTTAAACAGCCAAGCTCCATTAGTTATGTGAATGTACCCTGCATGAACCCTTTGACCCCAAGGGCTCTCACCTTGCAAACTTCGCAAACCACTGTTCATGTATCCATTCCTCTCTTCGCCTTGTGCCTACTGGAACCAGGAAAATATTTAGCTGGGAGATATTAAGTTGCCCAGGACCATGCAGCATGGCTTGAATCCAGAGCTAGGCCAATGGTATTAATTTTTTTTTAAAAAAAATAGCCATTATAAAATGGAGATCATGATATGTGCTCTGTAACCTGTTTGATGATCCAAAAATACAAACTGTTCTTCATCCCCTTCCTGGGAACTGCAGCATTTACCTGATGTATCGGAACTCTAGGAGCCGCTTTTGACTGACCGTAGTAACCTACAGAAGTGCCCTGAGCTGACGGCTACCCTTTCTTTCCCCTCCAAAGTCATGACTGTGAGGTTCTCAGTCACTGGGGAGCGTGGCTACCCCACAGGCCAGCATGCCAGGGACATCAGGGGTGAGGGAGATTCAGATGGGAGGGAAGATCACAGACAGTGCTTTAGAGTCTGAGGTGTCAGCGGCTCCCAAATTCAGAAATGTATTGAAATCCCCTGGGGATCTTTAAAAATAAACGCTCACAAAAATAAATAAATAAATAAATAAATAAATAAATAAATAAATAAATAAATAAATAAAATAAAATAAAATAAAAATAAACGCTCACGTTTGCTCTCCATACCTCAACATTCTATTTTTCACTGATCTTGGGGTACAACGTGGGCTTCAGAACTGTAAGGACTCTACCCCTATCAGGTGATTCTAACAGGGAGAACTGGGACCTGGAGGCTTGGAAGGCAGATTCAAGAATGGGGCAAGACTTCAGCGGGGAGTGGGCTGTGCAAGGGAGCAGAGGCACCAGGGCAGGAAGGCAAAGCTGCGAGACTTGGTGGCTGCTTTTACATGAAAATCTGGGGGCAGGCAGATGCCCTTCTTGAACTTCAGTGCCAGGGAGTCAGCTACTCTAACGTGCTGGTGCCTACCTCCAACCCCCTCTCCTGGTCTTCGAAGCCCTTCCCTCCCAATCCTGCTCAGGAGCCTCGCTTCTTCCTCACTCTGGTCTAACTTAGCCTTCCCTCACTCTGGTCTAACCTAGACTTCCTGGCTTCATTCCTTTCCTCAGCCCCTTTCTCACAACTAAGCCAGTTCCTCGGGCCATTCGCAGAGTTCTCTCAGCCATGCCCAATCTTCACACAGTATCTCGTTTCTCCCTCATTCCCTCTTTCTGATCTCTTACACTCCCTCCAGACTGATCCCAAGTCTTACCTTTTTTTTTTATCAGAGAAGCCCATCCAGCTACTGTATGTATTACTGACTTGTGACTCCAGGTGAGACTGCAGGGACCAAGCAAGAGGCTGGGACACAGAAAAGAAATACGGCCGAAAACAGTGAGGCTGTAAGTCTGGATCTCAGCATCCAAGTCCTGAGGGATAAGCCAACTCTCTGGATGCCTAAGGATATATATATAGGGACACTGTTATCTCAGGGCTACCCTAGGGCAATACTCTTAGGAAGCACCTTTGACTATAAGTACTCTGAGGCAGGGATTCCTTGGCCAAGAAGGAGACAAAAAGAAAGAGAAAGCACGAAGGCAAGGTCAGAAGAGAACACAGCCCAACGTCAAGACCTTACTATGAACAGAGACTATAGGAAGAGCCTCAGACTGTGCATTGGCTTGCATCTCCATCCCCACAGCTGAGTCACTTATTTCCTAAACTGCCTTTACTCTGACTGCAGCCTCCCATAACATGCACTTGAATTACACAAGCATATAGTCTCATCGTCTGTGGTTCTTTCAATTGAATCCATGAAGCCGACCTCAGCCAAATAAAGACCCTTAACTCACAACAGTATAAGAATGCGTGGGCTTTCACAGGCTTGACTACTGTTCTCTTCTCTTGTGGTCTCCTCCTCTCTTGTGGACATTAGCTGTTGAATAGCACAAGAGAGTGATTACAGACACCATACATGCACTGATGATGGATTGCTTCATTAATCTAAATGAAACAATCTAGTTTCATTTACACTTCGTAAGCCCCCATGAAGGAAGTGCTGCAATCTTTGATTTACAGCTGGAGAAACAGAACACAAAAGAGATTAAGACTCCCTCTAAATGGACAACTAACTCTAAATGTGCCGTGCCCCATCATATATAAATTTCCCCGAGACAGATCCTTCGTATTGCTATTGATCTGGAAGTCAAGTCATGGGTTCTAGGTTCAGCTCAGAAATTGTCTCTTTCTGTCTTAACCCATTTACTACCTTCCTCTGGCCCATCCCACATACAACATTAATGGTAATATCACAGGCTTCCAGGCACAGCCACCAGAAGGGTGTCTGTAATTGAGTAAGATTGGATTTATTGACTTATGTGCAACAAGTGGGAACATGCCCCACTCCATGCCAGTGTGAGGTACCTGACAAACTGGGGCTTGTGTTCATGAGAATGGAGTCAATCTGTTGGTTCTCTTACTCCTGTCTAGAAAGCACCTAGAACACTTCGAGCCTGAATCTGCTACCAGAAAGAAAAAGAACAGACACAATCACTCTCATTCCCCCAGAGAAGGGTCATGGGAGGCCATTTATGTGGTTTGGACGATATTCTGATCCAGCATCCTGAGGCGGTATTACTTCTGCCCTGATACATCACAGCTACTGTGGTCTTATCTGATGTTCTGTGGTGTTGCTGGTATGCATGGGAACATCCAAGCCCAGCTAACCATGCCATTCCTCTCTACTGTCTTTCTCCCTCTCAAAATTAAAATTAGTAGGAAGGCACTACAGTGCTCTGGCTTGATCCAAAGAGAGCTCCTCAGTCAGTGCAGGCATTAAATTCAGTCTTCATGATCTTTTAAAATTCTATGGCATGGATACCAGCAGCAGGTACCAATGCCTTACCAGAGTTCATTTACTAAGAGAGTAGAGGCAAGCCAAGACAGGTAACATGCAGGTACCATTTATCACCTGTTCTATGAGCCACCTCTCTGGACAGGTCATTCCAGAACTTCTGTGTGTGTTCCTGAAGCCTGGGCTTGCTTTTTATTTCAGCTCAAAGACCGCCCTCCGCGTGGGGAGCAGCGACACTCAGCTGGATGAGCCCAAGACCATGCCGGCCAGCAGCCACCTGGTGAACCACCTCACCTGCCCCATGTGCAACCGGCTGCGCCTGCACTCCTTCATGCTTCCCTGCAACCACAGCCTGTGTGAGAAGTGCCTGCGGCAGCTGCAAAAACACGCTGAGGTCACTGAGAATTTCTTCATCCTCATCTGCCCCATGTGTAACCGCTCGCACTGCATGCCCTACAGCCACCAGATGCACCTGCCCGAAAACTACCTGCGCGGGCGCCTCACCAAACGCTACATGCAGCAGCATGGCTACCTCAAGTGGCGCTTCGACCGGTCCTCGGGACCCATCCTCTGCCAAGTGTGCCGCACCCGGCGCATTGCCTACAAGCGTTGTGTTACCTGTCGCCTCAACCTGTGCAATGACTGTCTCAAGGCCTTCCACTCGGATGTGGCCATGCAGGATCACGTCTTCGTGGACACCAGCGCCGAGGATCAGGATGAGAAGATTTGCATCCACCATCCATCCAGCCGCATCAACGAGTACTGTCGCAGCGACAACCAGCTACTCTGCGCCTTCTGCAAGATCGCTTTCCACAATGGCCATGACACGGTCAGCCTCATAGACGCCTGTTCCGAGAGGTCTGCAGCCCTCTTCAGCGCCATCGCCAAGTTCAAAGCAGGTCCTGGTCTGTTTCTTGCTCCCCCTCATAGTAACTCCCAGCTGTGAAAAAGACCAGATGATGGTGTGGGCAACCTGTTAGGGGGGCTTGTTCAACCTGGTGGAGAAATATAAACACTGGGAGAGCTGAGATGGCCAGCTACTGTCATGGATATCCCTGACAGCTATCACTGGCCAGTTAGTGTCTCTGTGACTCAGTATTTTCATCTATAAAATGGGAAGGATAGTGGTAGCTTCCTCAATGGATTGTTGTGAAGAATAAATGGATTTTCTTATAAAACATTCGCTCACCTCTGGAAAAAAACTTGGAGTATATATAATGAGCACATAAAAATCGTACAATGTGTTTACAATTTTACTGAACTTTAGCCCCATTTTCCAAAGGGGAAAAATAAGTTTTCTCTAGTCACATCCTGAAGTTCTGTTTTTAGGTAGGGTGTTTGTTGTTTTTGTTGTTGGTAGTGGTTCTTTTTTCTGAACATGACAGTTAATTTTAACTCCACCTCCCTGTTTCAGGGGAAATAATTAATCTAATGCTGAGAATTATCTCAGTTGAAGTTATCTTCCACAAACGTTCTGTCCAAGTTGTAGGCAACAAATTTAAAGAGCTTCTAATGGACAGGAAACAGTAACAGGAAAACTCCAGAATAGCCAGCATTATTCTGGCCAGCTGCTTTTATCCTTCTGTCATGGTTGTCCATATTGGTTGTATAATATAACTTATATAAAAACAAACCCAGCTTTTTATATTGGAGTGAAGAACAATAATATTCGTAAAGTTCAGTAAAAGGTTCATAATATCGAAATGTGTCTTAACCAGGTCAGACATGTCGCTGTCCCCAAGTAGACCTAGAAATCCATTTAGGGAATGGCTCCGCCTATACAGGACCATTTCATATAAGCCTTTGTCTTTAGTTTTCTATTGCTGTGATAAAAATACCATGACCAAAAACCACTTGGGGAGGAAAGGGTTTATTTTATTTTGCACTTCAGCATCATAGTCTATCATTGAAGGAAATAATGACCAGAATGTAGGACAGAAACCTGGAAGCATAAACTGACAGAAGCCATGGGGAAAATGCTGTTCATGGCTTGCCCATTCATGGCTAGCTCAGCCTGCTATTTTATAGTCCCCAGGACCACCTGCCCAAGCTGGCACCATTCAGAGAGAGCTAGGGACTTCCCACATCAATCACCAATCAAAAAGATGCCTTCACACTTGCCTACAAGCCAATCTTATGGAGTCATTTTCTCTCTAAAGATTCTTTCCTTTCAGATGATCCTAGCCAGGATACTTTAGGAACATACCATGCCAGTCTCAATAACCATATAGCACAGATGAGATGTGTGCTTATCCCATCCCTGCACAAGACAACTGTGCTTAAATAAGGTGGTCAGCAAAAGGCAGCCAGAAAGTCACACACCCTGACTCTCCAACACAAGTGTCAAACAATGGCAAACAAGACTTTCTTATAAAAATACTGGGCTGGGGGTGGAGTGGAATTATTACTACTTATAGTCCATGTCTATAAGGAATGGTCTATCATCAGTGACTGAAAGAACACAAGCTTGATTGGTAAAGCACCATTTAGTAGACATCAGAAATTTATAGAAAGTTATTTGTTTCTCTGCTACAAGAGAGACATGGTTCAGGGAAAAGTTACATATGCCAGGGGCACATGGAAGAATAGAGGGGAATTTATTTCAAAAGCCTGTTCTAGCCTGTGTGAGCCCAGCTCCAGGTCAGGTGTCTCTCTTCTCTCTCTCTCTCTCTCTCTCTCTCTCTCTCTCTCTCTCTCTCTCTCTCTCTCTCTCTCTTCTCTCTCTCTCACCATTCATTTCCTCTGAGTCCACAGAGACTTGCTCCACTTTGATATGGCTTTGATATCTGTGGAGATGAAAGTATTCACGGTATCAACGTGGTTGTGTTTCAGTCCGATATGAGATTGACAATGACCTGATGGAATTCAACATTCTAAAGAGCAGCTTTAAAGCTGACAAGGAAGCAAAGAGGAAGGAGGTCCGGAATGGATTCCTCAAACTGCGAGCCATCCTTCAAGAGAAAGAGAAGATCATCATGGAACAGATCGAGAACCTAGAAGTGTCCAGGCAGAAAGAAATTGAGAAATATGTATACATCACAACCATGAAAGTGAACGAAATGGATGGTCTGATTGCCTACTCCAAGGAAGCCCTGAAGGAAACAGGCCAGGTGGCATTCCTGCAGTCTGCCAAGATCCTGGTGGACCAGATTGAGGAGGGCATCCAGAATACCTTCAGGCCTGACCCTCAGCTGCGGCTTCACTCCCTACACTGTATTCCCTTGGACTTTGCAGAACTCTCCAGTGCCATCCACGAGCTTTTTCCTACAGGACCCAAAAAGACTTGCTCTTCAGGGGACTCACTCCCTTCCCAGTATCCTGTCCACTCGGAAATGATGGTCGCCAGGAAGGTCACATTCAGCACCCACAGCTTCGGCAACCAGCAGATATACCAGCGGAGCTCTTCCTTGATATCCTTCAACACCGCCAACGACAAGGGCAAGGCGGGTCTAGAGAACTATGGGAGAGCCCAGTCTGCCGCGCCTGCCAAAACAACTGATGGCCTTTATACTTACTGGAGTGCCACAGGGGAAACCCAGCCTCCGCAGAGTAGCAACAGCTTCCACAACTGGTATTCTTTCAACGACACCTCTGTGAGGACCCCAGGCCCAATTGTCATCTACCAGACTCTAGTATACCCAAGAGCGGCCAAGGTAAGACAAAGAAAGATGAGGGGCACAGAAAGAGAGAGGTCAAATAAGGTTGTCTACTCCTCTCTGGCCTCTAGTATGTGATCACTTGAGTCTACTCCTCCAGACTCTTTGCAGTCAGCCTAGTCAGTAGGTTCCGAAATGTTTATTAATCCAGTTCATGTATTGAAATCATAATGATAGGTGCGTGTAAATCCCAACCCTATGTGACAGTCTTTCTATTGAAAGAAAAACACAGGCTAGGAAGATGGCTCAGCGGGCAAGGGGCTTGTTGTGCAAGCATGAAGAACTCAGTTTGCATCCCTAGCACACATATCAAAGCCTGGTGTACTTCCAGTGCTGAGGAGGCGAGGCAAGGAGGTCCAGAGTCTTCCTGATTGGCTAGTCTAGTGGAAACAGGGAGCTCCAGCTAGATGACAGATGTTGCCTCAGGGATAGGTTGGTAGGTGGGTAGGTAAGTAGGTGGGTGGGTGGGTGGGTTGGTGGATGGATGGATGGATGGATGGATGGATGGATGGATGGATGGGTGGGTGGGTGGATGGATGGATGGATGGATGGATGGATGGATGGATGGATGGATGGATGAATGGATAGATGAATGGATGGATGGAAGAGTGGGTGGGATTTTTTATACATAGCAGAATATGGGAGAGAGACGACAGTAGAAGACAGTGTTGACCCCTGTTCTTCACACTAACATAAACCGTCAAGTGGGTTCACACACATGTGTGCTGAACACACACATATATATACACAGCACACGAGAAGGAAGGAAGGAAGAAGGAAGGGAAAAGAAGCCAAAAGAAAGAGTCAAATTGGAACTAAGGAAAGTCTCAAACTGGCTTGGGAGGTCATGGAGGTGGCGGGTAGAGTCCAGGACTGAATTAGACGTGCAGTTTCCACTGGCTGCCAGCTCTATGTTCCTTTAAACTGCTACCCTCTTAGATCCTGGCTCCCCAGAGCTTGAAAAGATTGGGATGACAATGTCCAGAAACATTCCAGTTCTCTGCTGAGACCCATCTTCTTTCTTAAGGGTGATGTGGAAAGTGGAGTATCTTACAGGTCTCCTCACCTGCTGTCTCATATGCCAACACTGGCCACTGGCCTTCTTAACCTAACAGTGAACAAAAGCTCTTCCCCTCACCATCTCTCTGAGATCCAGCTGAGCCTGAATTAAATTGCCTGTGGAGTACCTTATTCAAATTCCAAGAGGCGAAGGGTTGCTGGGCAACTGGAGTTTCTTGCCTCCTTTGAGGTTCCTACACGGACACACCTCCCGAATTACTCTGTGGCCTGTTTCCACATGGCACAGATCGGTTTTTCTGTCCCTCTCTCAAAGATATTAGGCATCTTATATTGTAGACTAGTGGCTTCCAAACACTGCCATCTCCTGAAGACTTGTTAGAAGGTAGGTTCCGTGTCATTGGTCTTCCAGGCTTGAGAGTCCGGCTCTCACAAGCTGCCAGGTATTGCCAGTTCTGCTGTCTGCAGACTGCACTTCAGTAGGTCGGGTCTACACCCAAGAAAATGAAGTCCAGCCAGAGACCAGGTTTTATCTTCTCCCACTGCGAGACATTATAATGTTTGCTTTGGAGGCAAAAACTAATGACACAAAAAAAAAAATGTGCCAGGTAGAACAATGCCCTCCTGGAGACCATCAAACACAGCACAAGTGTCTCTCCCTGTCCTTCACACAGAGATGGGGCATAGATGACATCCAGTGAACTCTGGGGACACTGTATCTCTTCTCAGTGCCAACCCCAGGCTCTCAGGGAGCCCACAGCTCCTGCTCTGAAGCACAAGGGCTGGTGGGGTCTGCTCCACAGTTGGACTTGGAGAAGTCACATGTGCTGCCTAAGAGGTATCCCTGGATAAGTTGGAGAGAGGGACACCTACCAAGGCAACCAAGCAAGTCTCTGCCACCTCACTATGGCCAGACAGTGATCTAATGTAAAATGATGATTATGGTGGTGGAGGTGGTGGTGGTGGTGATGATGGTGATGCAGAAAATCCCTGTTCTAGGGTCTTGAAATGGGCCTTTCCCAGGATCCATTGTGCTCTACAATATAAATTAAGTCTATTTTAACCTGGCCCCCAAATCTTCAGGACTTCTGTGTAGAAAATGTTCAAGTTGGTCTTAGAAGATATTAGTATGTATTCCAAAACTCTAGAGATTTTTTGATTCAATCTGAATTTTAGAAATAATTTTTTAAGAAACTATTCCCCCACAAAAAAAAATAAGATGAGGATTTATACCCCAAAATACTCATTGCAGCATTTATCTGACTGCTCAACTATAGAATAAAAAATAACTATAGTTATTTCTGAAACAGTTTTTTATAGTTCCATTACATTTATTCATTTTATCTCTCTCTCTCTCTCTCTCTCTCTCTCTCTCTGTGTGTGTGTGTGTGTGTGTGTGTGTGTGTGTGTGTGTGTGTGTGTGTGTGTGTGTGTGAAAGGGAACATCTATCTGCCAGAGAATACAAGTGGAGGTCAGAGGAAAACCTGAGTGTCTGTTCTCTCCTTCTACTATGGGGCTCCTGGGAATCAAACTCCAGGTTGTCGGGCTTGGCAGCAAGTACCTTTATCCTCTGAGCCATCTTGCTGGCCTCTGTGGGCAGTTTTTAAAGGTGGTGCTTTACCAGATTTTTGATGGTATAAGATATATGAACTGTAAGTTAAGAAAATACATCAGATCCATGCAATCCCAATTCCATGCATGAGTGTGTTTGTGCCTCCCCTGACAGTAAAAAGACTTACAGGAATCAATGTGTGGATTAGGGGAGATGTTTATTTTCTTCCCTTATACTTCCTCTGCATTTCCAACGTGTGCTACCATAAATGTGCTTGTTCTGATCATCAGAAAGAATATGAATTAATTTTATTAAGTTGAATGATTTTATTTCTGAAATTTAGTGCTGATGAAATTGTACATTAAAAATACATTTTTTTGGGGTTGGGGATTTAGCTCAGTGGTAGAGTGCTTGCCTAGCAAGCGCAAGGCCCTGGGTTCGGTCCCCAGCTCCGAAAAAAAAAGAAAAGAAAAAAGAAAAAAAATACATTTTTTTAAGTTGAGGGCCAGCAACATGGTGGCACTTACCACCAAGCTTAACAACCTGGGTACTATTCCAAGGACCCGTGGGGTTGGAAGAGAGAACAGATTCTAGCACGTTTGTCCTCTGACCTCCACATGTACTCCATGGTATTTGGCATGCATGCAAGTGAGCTCACTCACACATACACAAAATAAACAAACAAACAAATATGAAAACACTACTATCACAAACTGTTTCTATGCCAAACATTATCTGCTCTCTGAGACTTGTTACTCTATCTCTTCTTGGGAGTTGATATCTTATGATTTGAGTATGAACATTCTGTCGTTATTGTTGGATATTTCCTCAGGAGTAGAGAAGGAAATACTTTTGCATCCCAGACAAATGTGTGACTCTACCGTGTTCTGTGTGAGTCCACTGGTATTTGCCAAATGTCTCCTTCCATGCCTATAAAGTGGGAGGATAAAATCTGCCTCCCAAGGCTTCTGAATTCATCAGATTTGTAGATAGAAATGCCTGATTGAAAGCTGATACGCAACAGGCATCTGGTAAGCACTATTTATCTACGGCCACGGCCTTCATGTCAAGTGACAGTAACAGAACCCTGAAGAGCACACCCATTCCCAAAATCCATTCCATGTATCACACGAAACTTCACCAGAGCTTCCCAAGACCCTTACTCATGGTCTAAATCAAAGCTCTCAGCAGCTGTAAAGATGGGGTCAGCTTAAGTACAGCCCACAGACAGGCTACAGCACAAATCCTTATGGGAAGAACAGAGCAATGTGTGTTGGTGCCATGCTCATACACCCAATTCTCCTAGGTTTACTGGACGTGCCCAACAGAAGATGTGGACTCTTTTGAGATGGAATTCTATGAGCTCATCACCACCCCTCCTAATAATGTTCGCACAGAGCTCTGTGGACAAATTCGAGACATCATGCAGCAGAACCTGGAGCTGCACAACCTGACCCCCAACACCGAGTATTTGTTTAAGGTTAGAGCCATCAATGAAAACGGTCCCGGGCAGTGGAGTGACATCTGCAAGGTACTGTGTACATTTGCTTCTTAGGTTAAACTTTTTTTCTATTACTTATGTCTTAAGTTTTAAATTTTTATTGGAGAGTCACACATATGCACACATGCCCACACACATATACATACATGCATGACATAGTATGCAGATGGATGTTAGAGGCTCAAACTGAGGGTCTCCAGCTTGTCAAGAGCCTTTACCAGCTGAGTCATGTCTCTGACCCATCAGATGGGAATGTCTTCCTAGAGTCAGGAATTGGCTTAACTGGGAAGATCAGCAGAGATCACAGAGAATTCTGCCTCTAAGCCAGAAAGCTGGTTAACTCTCTGCCAATGATGGCGTCTCTCATCTCCACCAGACTTTTCAGGCCACATCTGAGGATCATAAGTTCTGCTGAACTCAAAACTACTGGATCTAGGCTTTGTGTTAGGACACAGAAGTTCAGAGTACAACCAAGCATAATGCCCCCTTCGGCCATAGTCAGGGACTAGTAGTCATTGTATGAGAAGAGTAAGAAATAATTACAATGGGAAATTCCAAAGAAGCAGTGCTCCCTGCAAAGAGGAGGTGTGAAACTTAGCAAAGAGATAGGCAGCCAGTTAAATCAGCATTTCCCACAGAAGGCAAATGAAACTTGTGGTACAAGAACATCCCGTGCAATATTTAAGACTTATTTATACTAAAACTACTTTTGGTTTCTCTGGTAGTTAAAAAAAAAAAAAAAGGCATTGAGCAGGTCAGGTTGGCTCCATAAAGGAAAGAAACAAACCATTGTTTTTTGTGATGGAGAACTGATGCTTCTCTCAATTCCCAGTAATGGCATACTTCCACGTGAACGCCATTGTAGTGATACTGAGGATACCGGGACTGTCAAGAGCTATCATACTATTTAACTGTGAAGGTGCTCTTTGGAATCCAAATAAGTCTTAGAGGTTCTTTAAAAGCAAAAGGGCCAGGTCTGTTCATTTAGAGTTTGGAAGAAGGGAATTTATGGCACCGAGAGAAGGAAGCCTCGGAAAACTTCTAAGACACGCCTAGAAGAGATGTATCTGTCTAATCTGATGTCCACAGAAACTAGAAAGTTATCACCCTTCTCTCTCCCCACCTCTTCTCTCTTTCCTCCTCCCCTTTCCATCCCATGCCCCTCCCCTTCCTTCTCCCTCTCTCCTTCCTTCTCCCCATCTCCTCCCCTGTTCTCCCCTCTTCTCCTTTTCCCTCCTTTTCCCCTCTTCTTGCCCTCCCCTTCCCTCTTCCTCTCTTCTCCCCTCTCTTCTCTTCTTCCTTCTTTCCTGTCAACTTCTCTCTGAATCGGCCTTATTTTGAGGCCCTTCTAAGTTTCTGCTCCACTAAACCCAGCTTTCATGGACTCTTGGGTTGTCTCCATCCATGCCCTGAGTGGTCCAAGTGTTCAAGGCCATTTAGTGGGATTCATTGTGCTTTAATAATCCAGTCAGATGTCTGAGGGATGGATTGTTCCTTCTCATGATGGTGGAGAGTGGGAAGGAAGTGGAGTTCTGCAGAGTGGGGCTAGTCCTATCACCTGGCATCGTGTTTCCCTCCCCCTCCCACAGAGGCCAGACACTTACATGCCAAGAAATGCGATGAGAGAGCCTGCCTGGCTGCTCAGCTACCTGTTCCTCTGCCAACCTCTCAGCCTGTTTGACAGTTGCCACGGAGACCTTCTCACTCCAGAGCCCTGAAGCCTATGACCTATTGCTACATTTTCTACTCTGTGCTCTTGACTATGGATTTTCTTTTAATCTGACTCCCCCTTTAGACTCCCTTGGAAATGTCTTACCCAGGAAGGGCACTCAGTAGTTAATTTTTCTTAGTGAATCATCTGTCATCTCTAGATGTGAGGATTGGGGATGGATAGAGAGATCGAGGCAAGTCTGCCACCTTACCCTCCTGGGTCCTCTCATCCCTCTCACACTGTGACCTCCTTACAAACAAAATTCTTGCCTAATTCATCTTTCGCTCTCCTGTGGTGCTTACCGAAGCAGTTTGCACACAGCAGCCTCTTAACGGTTATTGAGCGGAAACATGAGTAAAAATGTAACCAAACAAATGAATGTACGAGTGAATGTCTAAATTAAGGACTGAGGGAGTAAATTGATAAATAAAATTAATAATCGCAAAGTATCATAAGACGCCTGAAGGCAGAATGTTTTATACAGTCAGTCAAAGAACAGCCTCCCCTAAATCTGTCTTTATGCGATTAATTTGCCCTCTCTGAACGAGAGGGAAATGCATGTCTGTCTCTTTGCCTTTTCACACAATATCTAAGTGAGCAGAACCCTAATTAATGAGGTTTTCTGGAAGCTTCATTTTTATCTGACTCAAAGCTCTCCAGTATAGATTTTTCCTTCAGAAGTAATTCTTCCTCCCCCCTTTGCGGTTCTATTAGCATTCCCAAGGAAATGCTGGCTTCCTTAACGTTTGTCATGATTTGCATAAGTAAAGGCTTCACCAGCAAATGAAAATAAGATGGTGTGTTTGAATGACATTTATAAAGCTTCATAAAAGTAATGGCTTTAGCTCTTTCCTATAAAACTCGAATTTTTTCTCCTTTGGCACTGGTGTGCGAGTATTTCTGAAAGGTTTCATTTGAATGTGCCTATGAGGTAGCATAATCACGTCTTATCCCAACCTCCCCAATTCCATCGTATGTACGTTTATAAAAGACGTGAAAGAAAATCTTTTATATATGATTTGCATAGCCCGACTTGTTGAATTTTTTTGTAAAAAAAAAAAATTTTCCTTGGTGCATAATACGTGCAACAAGGAAATTTGCTAGCCAACACTTTAAAGGTCACATTTGAAGGTCAACTCTGCATTATCCATTATCACTGATCAGCCCGGAGTCTCAGATGTTTCCTCGAGGAGGAAGTTCTTATGGAGAAAACACAGGGGATGGGTCTGTATTCAAAGCCAGAATTCTGGTCTCCTGGACCATAATCAAACATAAATAAGCCTAGGAGGATTGTGCTCAGCCCTGGAGTCACACAGTGCATGACGCTGGGGAGTGATGTCAGAGCGTTGAGTCTCTGATGGATCAATTGTTGGTTCTGAGACAGAATTGTGTGTTGAAAAGAACTTCAGATTTGTGCTCACGCTCCCGAGTCCAACCCCAACAACACTAGCTTGCTAGTTCCACAGCAATAGGATACCATTTGGTCTTACTGGTTCCTCATGGCTCTGTCTCTGTCTCAAAGCCTCTAACATCAAGGAGCCTAATGGTCCATTTTAAAAAGGACAGATAAGTCCTTCTCAGTCTGTCAGTCTCTCAATAATATCTATGTACTGAAGAGACCATTCTTTGGTCACCCTGGGTCTCCTTAGCCTGCACTGCAGCTGAGGTGCTGGCACAGAACAAGGCAGCCTCTCTCCCACTAAGTCCCAACTTTCCTCAACTCAGGCTGTTACACATCTTAAGGGTTGAGATTGAAGATCGTGCTACTGACTCTAGTTCACCCTCAGGACTGCCACCTCCACCCTAGACACCCACTCACTCACAGTGGCTCCAGGTCCTGAAGTGATCCACACATGCTTTCCTGTCTTTGTGCACACCAGAAGATGGACATCAGATCCCATTACAGATGGTTGTGAGCCACCATGTGGTTGCTGGGATTTGAACTCAGGACCTCTGGAAGAGCAGTCAGTGCTCTTAACCGCTGAGCCATCTCTCCAGCCCCCACACATGCTTTGTATCCTGTGTCCTGAGTGAGGCTCTACAGTTTCCCAAAGAAGTCTGAACCATTGCTATAAGTAAAATTCTTCTAGTCCTTTCCTACGTACCCTGTAGCTGGAGAAGCTTGAACTCTGAGAACAAGTATAACTTGGGTTCAAACTAGACCTGGCTTGGTTTTTAACCTCATGTACACAAGCTTTAATTAATTATATACCCCTCTCCATCCACACTGGTCTTTGCAAGGACTGTGCCTTATTTCTATATTCCAGTTTGTGACGTCTGTTCTAAGGAGGGTTTATTTGTTTCTCTTTGTTCTGATGTGTTCTTACACCACACGTATGGCTGCTTGTTGTGTGTCACTACATACACATACACATATGGCATTGTGTTCATCTCCCCCTGCCTTGTCCCTTTTTCTCTAAACACTGTGTCTGAATGATCTGTCTACATCAGTGGTTCTCAACCTTCTTAATGCTATGACCATTTAATACAGTTCTTTCCTTTGTAGTGACTCCCCCAACAACCATTATTTTTGTTGCTACTTCATAACTGTAACTTTGCTACTGCTGTGAATCAAAATGTATAAACATCTGTGTTTCCTGATAGCCTTAGACAACTCCTGTGAAAGGGTCATTCCACCCCTCAAGAGCATCACAGCCCACGAAGCACTGATCTATGGTTATGGGTATTTTGTCCCTGAATTTCTGATGCTATGCCGTCCTTCGTAGCGTGCATCTGCTTCTTGCGTGTCACCCGTCTACTCAGTGTGGACACCCAAGTTACCTCCACTGATGCTACAGTAGACAACATGTGACCAGTTGTGGCTGGGATGGAGCTGTAAAAGTCTCTCTGGTTTTAGTATGATTCAGGTAGAGTTACACTAACAAGTTGGTACAGATCGGGGATCATTAGACAGTCACAACTCTGAATGAAAATCTTTCCCACTGTGCTCCTGAGTGATCTTTCCCCCATGTATCCCTAAAGTCCACATTCAAATTTCCTCCTACAACAATGGCAGTGGGTTACATTACAGCTGCCCTAACAGCCTCAGTTTAGCTTCATTGCCTCTTTAAAGGACCTGACCCAGCAGAATCATATCTGAGAATAGGACTACAACATGTAGATTTTAGAGAATCATCATTCATTTAACATAAGAAATGCACTATGACTAAAATTTCTGGGTCATAAACTAGGTGGTTGTCTTATTTAGGGTTTTATGCTGTGAACAGACACCATGACCAAGACAACTCTTTTTTTTTTTTTTTTTTTTTTTTCCCGGGGCTGGGGACCGAACCCAGGACCTTGCACTTCCTAGGCAAGCGCTCTACCACTGAGCCAAATCCCCAACCCCCAAGACAACTCTTATAGGACAACATTTAATCAGGGCTGGCTTACAGGCTCAGAGATTCAGTCCATTATCGTCAAGGCAGGAGCATGGCAGCATGCAGGCAGGCATGGTGTAACAGGAACTGAGATCTCTACATTTTGTTCTGACGGTAAACAGAAAATTGGCTTCCAGGGAGCTAGGATGAGGGTCTTAAAGCCCACACCCACAGTAACAACAAGGCCACGTCTCTCCTAATAGTGCCACTCCCTGGGTCAAGCATATACAAACCAACACGGCAGTGTACACACACATGAATATTCCTTAAGACCTGATATCCTAAACTCAGCCTGCATTTATCACGATCTACTACACGATAGTCACATCAACTCATTTTATTTTCCTACATTTCATATTAAATGCTCATGCTCTTCCAGGATTCCTCCCATCATCAGTCCATTAACACCCTTTGCCTACATCTCTACCTTCTCACCCCACCCACACCTGCACCGAGTCCTGATTGGGTGACTCGCAGGACACCATGTATTTTAAATGATGGTTTTAGACATTGCTAATATTTCCGCTCCTCTGATATTTGCCTTATCACCTCTGTTCATACTGTACTCCATGAAATGGCAGGAGCCTTAAACTTTCAAATAATCAAAGTCATAACAGGTTTTTCCTTATGGTATGACCTTTTGGAATTCTGTTTAAAAATGTCCTCGCCTTGACTTGGATCACAAAGATAATCTTCTACGTGCTCCTTTATTAAATTTATAGTTTCACCTTTTGAGTTTTATCAATGCAGAGTCTACCTTTCAATGCAATGCAAAGAACAGATGCACCTGTCCTGCCACAACTGAGCCTGTTTGTCCAATGTTGTCTACTAGGACTGGGCTGGGTACAGTCATGGTGCTATTTTGATCTTATTTTCGCTGCCTGTATATCTAGGGCTCATTCCTGAATCCCCTATTATGTTTCAGCATTATGCTTTCTACACTGACAAAAAAAAAATGGCTTCAGCAAAAACAAGGCCCATGCAAGGTAAAGATAATATTGTATAAATGGTAGCAAACCACCCGTTGCTAGGGGAAAAATGGAGATAATATATGTGTAGAGCCCTAATAACAGTGAAATGAGAGCGTAGGCTGTACACGGAGCCATGGGGCCAGTGAAGAGGGCTAACAGTGCTGTGAGTTATGGGGCTAGGAACCAAAAACATAGAAGACGTGAGGTTTTTGTCTCAAAGTGAAGATGTCCAAAGATAAAGACTGGGGATGTCACGAATCGGTCTCCACTCTCCCATCAGTGCTCGTCTGCTTTTACTGCGGTTTAGCCTCAGCTTTGTGCTGTCCTCATGAAGTGCCAAGGCATCATCATTACCCATGTAATAGACTAGATAATCAGGGAGACTTACTTAGTCATATAAACATCAAAGGAACTCCTTGTGGTTATTGTTTGAGTTATTTTATTTTTAATCACAACAGAATTGGGTTAGAAAGTCATTGAGAAATTAATTGGAAGACAGTTGATATGTTTGCTATGTTACCTGAACGTTTATTCAAACTGCTTTGTGTGAGGTTTTCTAGGTCTTCAACTTTGTGTTCCTGGGTAAGCTACATAGTTTAGTAATCTAATGAACCGCATGAAGACTACACTGTATACTATGTCATATGTGATTAATTTGCTATGATTTTAGATGCATAATCACATGGTAAGTCAGTGATCATGTGAAGTAACAGATATACCAAATTGATGCCGTGCATCTGTGTATCCAAATATGTTGCACCCTTAAATATATCTAGGAAAAACACAAAGGTGATTAGTGCACAACCTTTGATATTATGAGTGTTTGTTTTATATTGTAGTATATTCCTCACAGATGGCTGGTTCAGAAGAAAAACTATTGTTCTCTATAGATAAATCTGAGTCCTAGCAAATCTTTAAGGACTCTATCATTCCAATAGTCTGTTGGTTTGCCTTGCTTTCTCAGGCACAAAATCTTATCATCTCTAAGTAATGGTGCTTTTATCTCTCAGAGTTTTTGAGTTTATATTTCTTTCTCTTTCCTAACCACTTTAGTGGGAACCTTGAGTCAGACACAGAATGGCAGAAGTAGACACATTTGTCATATGCTGACACTAAACTTTCTCCATTGACTTTATTGTTTTTCATTCAATGTTTAGGTTTATAGCCATTCACCTAAAGGAACATCTTCTGATTTCCAGGTTTCTGAGAGCTTTTGCATGGAGAATGAGATTTGCACTAGTTGACATAATCACATGATTTTTCTCCATTAGGCCTTTATCCATGAAGTAAATTATGACGGGTCTTGTTTGGTTGTTTGGTTAGTTGGTTTGGTTTGGTTTAGTTTGGTTATGGTGCCAGGAATTAAACTAAAGCCGGGGCCTATCCTAAGCATCATCCCCAGCTCACCATGGCGGCCTTGTCTCTTCATGAAATAAGCCCATGGTTAGCATCATGTATTGCTTTAATATGCCATCCTAACAGCTATTTCTGTTACCATATTCTAATTTTATAGGATTATATCTATGGTCATAAGTGGATTGGGCACATCACTGCTCATTTATATTGTTTTTATTGGAGTCCAGGATTGATATTTCAAATCTAGCTTCTAGGAGTTGGAGACCCTCACTCTCCTCTCCTTTTCTGGGGCAGCCCCGTTACACAGCTTCAGTGTGGGACGAGGAAGGAGGTGCCAACTGTCATTTCAATTTCTGTAGCATTTTATGTTCCTGTCTTTTTGCTTCTTCTGTCCTCTGTTTTGCCTGCTGCTGCTGCTCACGAACACCCCTCAGCCACCTCTGTTCCATCCCATTGCACAGCCATTGGCTTTGAAGACCCTCACTGTGGTTTGAGACAAAACTGTAAAACGTGTATTTTCAAATGCAGTTCCAAACCCCATAACCACAATACCGTTAGGCCTTGTTCGCCCTCCCCAGCAGCTCTGTGCGTCCGCCATTTTTCATTTCATCCTTATCAGGATTGTATCCACGCAGCATCCCTGCTTTTGCCCGACACAAATATAAAAGATTAAAAACATTATCATAGAGACTTTGTGTGGTGTATAAACATTTCTCTTCACCAATCTAACCCAATCCCCACCCCATCTACTCCTTTGTCATGTGTCCTAATTTGTATGGGCAGTGGGATCCTCCATCCCAACTTTAGTCCCTAAATGCCTCTTCAGCAAATGTGTATTAGGGAATGGTAACGATACGGGTCAGAGGAATGGAGAAGCCTACCACCTCCAAGGTAAGTCACTGGGAAGCATGATGAAGTTGAGTCAGTGGGGTTTTTAAAAAGGTCTCCTTAGCCCTGTTGTCCAGCACCTTGCCTTTCTTGGGTAGCACTGAGTCACTGACCATACTAAAGTTAGTACAGGTCATTCTTGTCTGTATAAAATGGAGAAAATTGGATGACTTGCAAATTCTGTTTTATTCATCTTTCATGCTCATCTCTAAGAATCTTCTCTATACTTAACCAGTGTTGAGACTACAGAGACTTCAAACAAATAAACAAAAACTGTCCTTTCTCCAAAACCCTAAACAGGTCACCCCAAGTTTAGTAAAGAAACCACTCATTAGCTGAAACTTAGAACTTGAAAGACGGGAAAGAGACAAAGTTCCAGAGGCAAGGGTTGAGGGGATGTTCTGTGGTAAAGGCCAGTTGGGGTCTAGTCTGTCATGTTTGTCCACATTCGGTTGTATGAACTGCCTTGAGAGAGGTAGAACCTGATGTGTAGAATTGAAGTGCCACATACAACAACTGTGAAATCTCTGTGGTACCCAGTCTGGAGTTGTTCATCTCTAAAGAGGGGCTGACCATGCGCACTTATGGGACATTAATGAGATGGAGTGGTCCCGGGCTCTAGATGGTCCTTCTAGGTCCCTCTGTAGATGGTCCCATGCACTCTTTGCTTCCCCTTGCAGGTGGTAACACCAGATGGACGTGGGAAGAACCGAGCTAAGTGGGGACTGCTGAAGAATATCCAGTCTGCCCTCCAGAAGCGCTTCTGAGCCTTGGAGTACCCCTCAGAACTCTACTGCTCATAGAGATACCTATATGTATATGTATGTATTTTTCTCACCACATTCTTCAAGGAGGTTGTAGATGGACGTTTCCAGTACCTCTGGGTTTTCCAAAAGGAGTCTCCTAAAAGCCAATAAAGTCTGACATCATAACCTGCTGTGATTGGTTCATTATGATGAACCTAAGAGACAAAGTAGCAGGCCTGCAGGTCTGTATAAGCTCGGGTTCCATCCTGGGCTCAGAATTCATGGTGCTATGTACGGAACAAGTGGCATGCACCTGGGGGGGGGCATTGTTCTGATTGATCTGTCTTGAAGGGAGACCCCTGGGTGTTCATTCAGTGCTGGCCTGACTCACTCTAGGTGTCTGAGCAAATCAGCAATTGGCGAGGAACGCTTTTCCTCAACACGTAATCTATCTCAATCCAAAGCAGTCAACACTGTGAGAATGTTCTTCCTAATTATTAAGCCCATGTTTTCCCACAGCTTTTGCCCATGATCGGAAGTCTACCTCTGGCCAATAAAAAGAGCCAGGCCTCCCTCTTCTCACTCCTCGGTAACCCGGAACAAAGGAGAAGCAGCAGAATTCCTGGTATGAACTACAAGACTGGATGCCCCAGGGAGCTTTGTTACAATCCCATCCCTGCAAATGATGGGCCAGATCCACCATCAAATTTGGTATTATCATATAATCGTTTCTTTGAAAGGCTTTGGAATCATCATTAGTACAGCAAGCAAATTAAATGACACGCCAGCAGGGATTCCACTCCTGATAAGCTAAAGTGAAATTAAACCTTAAAAAATTAACTGTGTGAATATCGCATTATCGTGATCGCGCCTACTCACGGCACTGACAACGACCACGGTGCAATCAAAGAATCCATACATCCCAATGCTGCCTTTCTAGATACGACGTGAACTTGCCTGCAGGGACTAAAGAAGCTGATGTCTCTGAGAAGCTACCAAACCAGCAGTTGAGTCTTCCAAAGTCAAGTTGAGTTTCTGAACAGGAGCGACACTGTCTTCCATTCTTCAGTCCTTGAGGCTACGATCCGTAGACATCCCCCTCTGAGGACCATGCCTGGGATACAGACTTTGTACGTATTTTAGAACTGTATACGGGTCCTAAATAAAACCAAGAGATTCTTAAATACAAATATATACTGCCATTCTCCATGTACATATTCTATCCTGGCAACCTTTCTTTATAGGAAGGGCTCTGGCTCCAGAAGGGATCAGTAGCAAAGCACGCCTGAAAAGATCTCTCACTGTGACAGAACAGCTGCTAGTTAAGTTTTCCTGCCTCAAAAAAAAATTTCTAAATTCACCCTATAGCATGTCTATAGTGAGACCAGGGGTGGTGATGGGTTGGCCTACGACAACATGGCCCTGAACTAAACAGATCGGAAACCCGCCCTGCAGACACTCAGCTGATTGGAAATGACTAGAAGCCCTAGGAAAGAAAGAGGCGGAGCCTGGGAAGTGTGAACTCTGGACAGGACGGCTCCTTAAAGAACCTGAAGCTGCTTCCTCAAGAATAGGAAGGAGACAGCCAGGTATAAGCAGAGAAGAAATGGAGTCTTCACAGAAGGGCAGCAGGTGTCAAGGCCTTGAAGCAGCAGGGGGCTTAGTATGTTGGGAAAATGACATAGCAGGGAGGCTGACATACGGGAAGCAAGGCAAAGGACATCTGTAGGGCCTAAGAGCATCTGGGGGGAAACTGGGAAATGGGATAACATTTTAAATGTAAATTTAAAATGTTATTAAAAAAAAAAAAGAGCATCTGGGGGCATGAGTGACTCTGAAGCCATGAGAACAGATATAATACAAGGCACTATTCTACCCTATTCATGTTTTTGTTAGTGTTGTTTCCGTTAGTGTTGGAATGGACCATGGGACTGAGGAAGGCAGGAGAGCTGTTTGCAATTGCCTGATCTGGGCAGGGATTCCAGTGGGCAGGGCAAGAGTGAGGTAAGCACTGGTTGATGGACACATCCAAATGGAAAAAGGAAAATTCCAGAACTTTGTGCTTTAAGCAATTAAAGTGTGACTCAAATGTTTGAGGACAACCAAGGAGGATCCAACAGAAGTAGGTGGGTATTCATCTATCAACTGAGTCAGGACAGCAGTATCCACCCTCTTCCCCAACACACACACACACACACACACACACACACACACATACATGCACACACGCATGCACATACACCACCAACACCATAGATAATTCTAACAAAGGACTGAACACGAAGAATTGGTTAAATGGGCACTGGAGGACAGATGACAGAAGGGGGGCACCGGGAAAACAGTGACGACCCCACTGGCAACCCCAAGGGACAGGAGGTAAATGAGATTATCAGAAGCAGACCCTCAACCTCGGCTCTGAACTAGGACCCAGCTTTCTGAGACAGCTTACTGCCCAGCCTGTACAGATGTCTTAGGGGCTTCCATGGGGATAGGGTGGGCCTAGGAACAGAGGGACAGGTGGAAAGCTGACAGCAGCACACACGTCCTCACCCACCATTGCCTCCTACCCTGATGTCACACAAAAAAAGTGAGCAAGCAGAAAGAATCTGTCCCCCTCTCATAGATGTTTTTGCCCCCCATAAAAGACCTAGAAATGTTGCCTGGCAAAGGAAAATGCCACCTGTATTGGTGCAGGCCCAGTGTCACCCAATGGTATACAAAGGTGGCTTTGGGACCAAGAACTAACAGCTCAAAACTGCTATTGGGCAAGACTAGATAGAGCTGAAACTGGGCGCTATGAACACTAGCTTGTATTCTAGAACACTGCTGTTCTAGAATAAACCACAAAAAGTGTTCTGCGAGGCGGCTCAGAAACACTGCAAAGCTTGCTCTCACCTTCAGGTTGCTTCTTAACCACAAGACAAGCCAAACTGAAAAGCAATTTTTGTCATACATGGCTTCACCTCAATCTCAACAGCAGATGAGTTCCACAATCACCTACAGAGTCTTTATGCAATGGCCCAGGCCCTGATCAGAGTCTGAAAAGCCTGAGGCAGGGAACTGAGGTGGTGGGATATGGCTCCTGGCAGTGTCAAGACCAGAGCTAGGCTTTGAAGACAGGGTCACCATCGGAGGTGAAGGAGGGTGGCCTCTCCAGGAGAGGGCAGCTGGTATAGACAAGACAAAAGGCAAACTGGAGGGGAAGCCAGTTGATTTGAGTTGTTTGGCCTTCATTGCTTACACCCTGTCTCTCTGGGTCTTAAGAGATGGTGAGAAGTGACGTTTATAGAAAATGTTGGTGTCACTTAGACTACCGGCATCATTTATGCAACTGTCCCTCTCCCAGATCAATTAATACATGAATCTCAGATTCCACTCAGCATGAGCTTAATTGATAATATGAATCTAAGGTTAATCTGGGAGAAAAGAGAGACCCCCTGTGCCCCAGCAGGGGAACATACACAAGGCAAGGAGGTGCCATAACCTTAGCCTGGTGAGAACCTTATGGCCCCTGAAAATGCCTGTTCTGTCAGACACATGGACTCCTGGAAAAGCAGTTGTCAACGCTGGTCCCTTTTCCCCACAGGAAATACATTCTGGGAGTCATGTGAGCAACTGTACCCCCACAGACACACAGGCATGGTCTTGTACATATGGGCCAGCATCCACACCTGCAGTCTCTGCTCCTGAATCATTCTGATGCCCACTGCGGGAGAAGAGAAGTATGGCTGGCAGTTAGAGCTGAAGGCTGGCACTGTCAAGACAGAACAGTAGAACTCGCCTGTCCTTGCTTCCAAGCGCTCTGTTTTGGCTTCTTTGCTAGTGACCACCCAGAAGCTGGGTTGTGTAGATATGCTGGGCGAATAATTAACTAACTCTAAGGGAAGATACAATTTGGAGAGATGGGCAAGGGGTACATGTTCATGCCAAGCCCAACCCTGCCCCAGAAACTAGAGTTGTTTATGCTGAGTTGAAGGAGTTGGCATAATAGGTTCAAAGCAGAATTGAGCATCTATGGATCTACATGGCTTCCCCAGGAGCTACAACTTCTGAATTTTCCTTCATGAAAATAAAGATCATTTAGCTCAGAAATAATGCTTTCTCAATAAAACTGTGTCTGTTTGGAGGCTTATTTCTCTGACTTTTTTTCTTCCAAGAAACATAATAAGGGGAGTCTTTTATCTTAATAAAGTCAGACAAGGGAAGGTCCTCTCTAAGCACTAAAATAGACAAATTCACTCAATAAAGGCTAGCCCAGAATAGCACCAACCTGGCCCAAAGTGGGCCAGTGTGCAGGAAATGGTGGAGGAAAAGCCAAGGCTCCCGCTTTGTGGGCTTAGGGAGTGGGGAATGGGGCTATGGTTCAAGCTTCCCAAGAGCAGAACATTCTAGGGTCACAAAAATAAGAATTAGAGGAGCAGAGAAAGAAAAGTGGGATTATGAGGGAGGGGAGTGCACCGGAGAGAGGTTGGAGGACTCATATGTCAGATACACCATATGAATGAGATACTCATATGAATGAGACACCAGGGTTCTGACTGCCACACTGCAAGGGTCCATGAAAAAGATTTTGAGTTGATCCTGTAATCGATGAGGACCAGACAGTGAGTCACAGAAGTTAAAAGTAGCGACTGGTGTTTCACTGTGTTCCAGGCACTGTACCACGCAACTTACAGACGCTGGCTCCTTTCAGGCTCACAGCCCTAGGAGATGGGCACTATTGTCTCTGTTTCACCAGTAAGGAAACTGAAGCACAGAGAGGTCACGTGACTCAGAAGTGGCACAGAGATGTTGAGTGACAGCCCAGCCTTGACCCCAAGCCTGTGATGGGTACAGGTTGACCCTTGTCTTTGCCTTGTCCCATGGCTGAGACTAGGATGCTCACAGATGGTCCAGAATGAAAGCAAAGGTCAAAGGGTGCAGGCAGAGGGGAACTGCTCTGTTCCTGGTCCTACATCAGTACCAACCCACAATCAAGTCCTCATTTGTGGCTTAGGAGTTACAGCAGGGGTTCTGATAACTTCAAAATGCTGACCCTTCCTCCTTGTTATATTAGGACAGGCCAATCAGCTAAAACACTGAATTTCTCAGAGCAATGTGCTATAATTAAAGTACTATGCAGATGCCAGGGCACCAATGGTGGAAATATATTTATACTCACAAATGAGGTCATATTAGCCTCTCTAGCCCAGCTCCACCCTGCTTGCATGCAGCATCCCTTCCTGCATCCATGTTGTGTCTCCTTCTTCATGCTCAGACCTTCTTGCATGCTCAGACCTCCCTGCACGGCCTGGCCCTTCCTGCACGGCCTGGCCCTTCCTGCACAGCCTGGCCCTTCCTGCATGCTTTTTTTGATTTTCAAAGACTGCCTTTCCTCTCTGCCTCCCACCACATTGTTGTCTCCACAGTCACAGGTTTGTGTCCATTCCTGACGAGGAGGGTAAAGTGGTGTCCTGAGTCAGGTATTCAGTGCCTTGGACTAGAGTGTTTATTTCCCAGATCAAAACAAGCCCCAGGTCAGCTGAGGGCGGACACAAACAGCCACGGTTCATAAAGAAGCAAGCATGAACTTCTCTAGGGACCAGAGTGCTGAAGAGGCTTGAAGGTAAGGACACACCTTTGGTGGGAGACCTCACCTCAGTGCCCAATGGGTTGTCCTCACCTACAGAAGCAAGTTCTTCTTTCCGAGGTCTGCAGGGGCAGCCTGGGTGGCAGGCAGAGTGCCTCGATCATTTGTGGGATTCCCAGAAGGGTACCTCATTGGACTGTCACTTAGGAAAAGCAGCTAAGTCGAGGGTGCCTTGCCATGTCCTTTTCTCTCCTTCCCGCTGCAGGATCTTATCACAGTCCTTACACTGGCTAGGTCTTGTCTCCATGTAGCTTCCTCTGTCAAGGCAGAGGAAGAAGTGCAGGATCCATGGAGATTCCTGGGTTCTCTCCAGGACTCTGGGAAAATGGCAGACCCCAGGGAAACATGAACGCATGCTGATTCTACAAAGGAGGGCAGTAAAAATGCTCTAGAACTGGGTACAATGGCTCGTACCTGTCGACTCAGCACTCAGGAGTCTGAGGCAGGAGGATCCCAAGAGTTCAAGACCAGCCTGAGCTATATAATGAGCTCTAGGCCCACTAAGGTTTTATAGGAAAACCATGTCTCAAATAAATAAACAAACAAAGAAATAAGGAGAAAAAAATAACAAAAGAAAAATTCAGGTTCTAAGCCCAGAGGTCAGGGTCAGAACTTGCCAGTCATGAGCTTGATTCTGCCCTAAGACCATCGTGTGAAGGCTTATTTTGTAGTTTTTCCAAGGACATCTTGGGTGGCTTATCACCATCTCCAAGGTCAGCTTCCAGAGATCTCTTGACCTAAAAGCACCAACATTTGGGTCCCAGAGCAACCCAAGCACTTCAGGAACACAGACACTCTAGGAACCTACACCTGAGCTCTGTGGTCAAAAACACAAATAGCTGCTAAAAGCACAAGCCTCTAGGCCTGTGGGGATAATGGAATATGTTGACATTTAAAGAGCCCCACAAACGTGGCAGGGTCAGAGATCCCTGCTGAGGTGCAGCGGTGCGGTCCAGTGGTCTTCTCTGTGGCCTCTGCGCGGGTTGGGCATCCATGTGGGAGGGTTACCTAGGCAATGCCTGAGTAGTGTGCCTCTAACTCACAACTGAGCAGTGTGCCTCTACTCATGACTGATACAATTAAAATGGAAACCTTTAGAGCATGTTTCAGAGAGAAGCGAGTCATGCCATCAAGGACCCTTGTTCCTAACGCCTGCAAATAAACCCCATCTCCAAGTTTCTGGGTTGTTCTGCTTACAGCCTCTTGGCCAGCTTCTCAGGCTCCTCTGTTAGCAATTCCTCTAGGCTCCACCCACCAGTTACCTAGCAACAGCTTACGTCTCCACCCCACCAGGTAAGAGCCAGGAAAAAGGACTATAAGACACACACACACACACACACACACACACACACACACACACACACACACACACACACACACACACACACACCCCCCCCCACATATTCCCACCCAGCTCCTTCTCCTCATCCTTCCTCTCTCTTCTCTCTGCTCGCCCCTCTTCTCTCTGCTTCTCCCTCTTTTTCCAGGTCACTTTCCCACCAATAATCCTTTTTTATATTAGGTCTGTCGCATGGCTTCATTGTTTAGTGAGACACCTTTGGATGGCCCACTGAGGTACTCTCTCCCACTGCATTACCCTGCTACCATTTTATGAAACACTTTGGTGCCAAAAGACTCGACAGGCTCATGCGCGCCAGGATCCTAGACAACTATGCCTTCTGGCTCACTGATGACTCATCACCCCATCCAACAACAACAATTAAGTAAATTTCTCTTTTGGTCTTTTTAACATCTCTCGAGAAAGTGACCTTTCGATGTCCGACACTCCTCTGATACCCTTAGGCACAGGCATTTTCAGCCACATCCCTTAATGCTGCTGTAAATCCCGCCTGCTTCACCTGCCCCCATCCCATCACCCTCAAAGGTGCAGTTTCCATAGGCCCTGCTGAGCTATTGTGCCCCTTCCTGCCTCTTCCTCAAATCTTTCCTGTGGATGGAACTCCTCTCAGGAGCTCCGTTCTCTGCCTTCTGGCTTTTCCAAAAGCCCTGGTACCAGGCACTGAGTCCCCCTCCCACTCCCGGCTTAGCCAAGCTCTGACACCACCCCACCCCACCCCCGTTGAGTGTGTGATGACCCATTGAACGGCTGTGTCCACATTTTTGTCCTCCCTGGGTCTAAAAATGCCCAGAACTACAGGCTGTAGTGACACTCCACTTCCCCTTTCTCATCCACAGAATGACCCTCTCATTCCCCACCCTGGGATGCCTCTCAAAAAACCTCAGACCTAAATTTATTTGCCTTTCAAATCAAACTTCTGCAACGACTACAAGCAATCAAGGGAAATGGAAAGTGATTCTCTATTTCTCTTTTTTCAAAGCCTTGCTTCTTCCTGCCCGGTCTCAATCAAACTACCCCTGAGATTTATGGATCACTTCTCTGTGATTTAATTCCAGATTCTAAGGAGGTCTACTCTCCACAGGGAACCAGCTCTCAGCTAGCCAACATGGACCAGTGTTCACCCCTCCCCATCCCTCCTTCTGGCTCCCCTGCCCCTTGTTTACAAACATCTGCCTGCGGACATTTGCTCACTCTTCAGATTTTATTTCTGATATCCAGATTCTCACCACAAATGATTCAAACACCTTTTTTTGGAGCTGGGGACCGAACCCAGGGTCTTGCGCTTGCTAGGCAAGCGCTCTACCACTGAGCTAAATCCCCAACTCCCAAAAGGTTTTAATTAAACAGTTGGATTCCCTGGTCCATACCAATTCTAGGTCGGGTGCAGGGTGCCAGTCGGGTTGAGGCAGGGCACCACGTGGAGGAGCTCAGCCTGGATCATGCAGGCACACAAGTGCCTACCTGATAGGATCTACACCTTTCCCCGGAGGCAGCCCCACATGCCTGGTATAGATTTTTGTATTTTATATTTTGTATTCATTTGATATATATGATTCTGAGAAGTAACCAACACATGGCTTATTGCCATCTTTGCTAAGGTCTGAAAAAGGCTGACCCATAGCTTCACCACCATGATGAAGGGCAGTCACATGACTGCCAACCATTTTTTGTTGCGGGAAGTCTTGCCTCACTGCCATCTTGCTTATGAGCAGCAATGAGTGACCCGAACAGAGTAGGAAGTCAAGTTTCCAAAAGTACCTTTGAATTGAGATAAGATTCTTATATGGTCTCTATCCTGTCTGAGTAAATTGTTATATTACTCAATGTTTTGACTTTTTAAAAGATAGTTTATTTTTTATATCACTTTATAATGTTTAAAGGGCTAAAGATCACTGCCTTAAAGATATGTTAGCCTTGTTTTTGCTAATGTTATTAAGCTATAAAGTAGCCTTGTATTTTTATAAGCTATAGATATATCATGCAAATACCAAAGAGTCCCAAAAGTTTATGGACTATACTTGTAGACTGAAAGGTTTCTTTCTTTCTTCCTTTCTTCCTTTCTTCCTTTCTTTTTTCTTTTTTTCTTTTTTGATACTAAAAGATCTTCAACTCAAAATCATAAATTTTAAGGCTCAAACCTAACAGTCTTTAGTTTCAAAAGCCACTATAACAGTTCTAGTCTCATAAAAGTTACTATAGTTAAAAATACAAGCTGATAGCCAGTCATCCTAAACACTCGCACCCTCTAATATATTCAGAAATATATTTTAAATCCATGCTAAGAGTCAATGCAGTTAATTTCAATATTAAGCTTTAGCCTCCTGTTTTATGTTTGCTTGTTACAGCTAAAGCAGATAACTAGAAACGGACACAGATTCTCTAACTCAGATATGCTTGATAGATACAAGCTCTCAATCCTATCAGAGATCTGATCAATATTAAAGGTTTAAACTTACTATGGAAGACTCCCAAATCCTAGCAGTGACCCCCCCCCGCCCCTGCAAGCTCTCCAAGGAGATATTGGCACAGTGACAAAGGACTCCACCTGGATTGTGCCAACCACTGGTCAACACTGCTCCCAATGCCTTGTCCAATGCCATGGCTTGGTCTAAACTACTGAAAAACAGAGGATATCCAGAAAATGGGATGTCTCATATTGTCTAAGACAAGGTGAGGTCATCTCTCCTGTGTTTCTCCTCCACAGAAAAAAAAAGCCTCTCATCTTCTAGGCCTGACAGCCAGACGACCTCTGCCTGAGTTGCCATGGAGACCACAGGGACCTGGAAAAACAGTTTAGGTAGCGGACTATAGGCTAACCTCTGCCATTTTAATTACTATATGACATCTAGATTGTGATTTATCCTCAGGGTTTTTTTTATTACATTAATGACTAAGTTAACTACAGCTTGACAGCTATAGAGCAAACAAGAAGCTCCTCACCACAAGGTAATGCACCACAGAATTAGCTCATTATCCCATTAATTACCTAGTTAAGACTACCAGATCTCTTATCAGAAAAACAAACAGTTTTACTTTGCTCACAGGCTTCGTGATAAAAGATACACAAGTTTCAGGTGTAACCATTTATTACTCCCTTATCTAAAAACAAAACAAAACAAAAAACAAACAAACAAACAAAAAAACTAGTTTGCAGTAACTTCCCAGTGATCAACCACCTGTGTTTAGTGGTAAATAATTGTATGGAAAGATGTAAACTTTAGGCAAAGTTGGAGGATATTAACGCTTAAGTTGTGAGGATCTAAGAAAATGTTTGAGGGTCTAGGAAGGAGGTTTGAGGCCAGTAATTGTAAGATATAAAGGTTGAAGGACATGAAAAACTTGGATGGTGATAGGAAAATAATGTAAGGTACAAAATGCTTCCGATTTCTTCCCCTTGCTATGCCACTGTTATGTTAAGACTTCAAAAGTTCAGAGTTCTAACATTAATCAATGGAATTCTGATGAATTAGCCTAACTCTAATAAAACATTCCACTGTATGGTCCACATCCATAATCAAAAGTTCCAAGATTTTAAGTTTCTTTGTTATTCTTTAACTATAGACTTAAGGTGTTTCTCATACTAAATCTATATGGTCCAGAAATTCAAGATTTTAAGTTTCCTTTTATTGTCTTTTAAATATAGACTTAAAGATATTTTTTGTTATGCTAAGTTTATATACATACAGCCTTCTGGATACAGGCAAAAAGCCCCTCTTACCCCCATGAAAGGGGTTTTTTTCTCCTGTGAGCTCTTTTTAAAGACTGTTCATAGGGCTGGAGAGATTGCTCAGTGGTTAAGAGAACTGATTGCTCTTCCAGAGGTCCTGAGTTCAATTCCCAGCAACCATATGATGGCTCACAGCCATCTGTAATAGGATCTGATGCCCTCTTCTGGTGTGTCTGAAGACAGCTACAGTGTACTCATATAAATAGAATAATACATCCAAAAAAAAAAAAAAAAAAAGACTGTTCATGCTGTTAACAAATTTATCTTCTTTTTAAACTTAAAAGGAATCTTGTAGGCTCCAAGAAACCCAGTAGGCTCTACCTCTCATGGGTCAAATAAACTTCCATCCAGATAAGTACCCCTTCCCGATCAATAGCCTAAGTTCCCCAACTGTTGCCTATTCCAGGGTAGGATTCCTCCCTAGTTCCTTATGAACTCCCCTTCATAAAACCATCAAGACCATGGGCCTAAGGGTTTCAGATACACACCTAAGAAAAAGGTTTTCTTCCAAGTCCACATAACTTTATTTTCTGCCTCTAATATGCATATGTGTTTCAGCATCTTGTCAAGTTCAGGAGTTTATCAGAATCTACATCCAGGACAGCTCCAGAGATGCGACCCACAGATGCTTCTACTGTGGTTTCTTAGCCATAGAGGGTCCCATAAACCCTGAACAGCAATGAAACAGCCATCTTTCCTGGTACTTGACCAGCATTCCTATCCAATTCTCTTAGGTTCCCAAGAGACAACCATCACCCCAAAGTCAGCAGGACTTAGTTAAAGAACATGAAGACCCCACTCCTGTCCCATCATTACCTCTTTCTAGTTCCTCCTTTCTATGAAACCAAAATGGAGGAATGTTAGCATTTCCTCTAGGCTTCACCCCACAGTTACCCAGTAACAGCTTTCACCTCCACCCACGAGGTAAGAGCCAGGAACCAGGCATATAATAAGACGACTCCCCCCCTCCCCTCCCCCCTCCCTCCTCTTTCTCTCCCCTCTCTCCCCCCTCCCCTCTCCCCTCTGTCCCCTCTCTCTCCCATCTCTCCCCACTCTCTCCCCTCTCTCCTCTCCCCCATCTCCTCTCCTCCCCCCTCCTCCCTCCCCTCTCTTTCACTCTCTCCCCCCTCCCCTCTCCCTCCCTCTCCATCTCCCTCCCACCTCCCTCCTCCTTCCTCCCTCCCTCCATCCTTCCCTCCACCTTGTTCCCTCCAGCCTCTCTCTCTCTCTCTCTCTCTCTTTCTCTCTCTCTCTCTCTCTCTCTCATTCTGTCCTTCTCTGCCTATACCCAAACTTCTCTAGTTCGCCTTTCCTTCTGGCCAATAAACCTTTATTTCTATCTGTTGTATGGCCTGATTGTTCAGGAGGACACCTTGGCCAGCCTGCCAAGATGCTCCCTCCCGCTGCGTTACACCACCACCGTTTTATAAAACACAACACTTCCCAACTCAGACACAAAAAGAATTTTTTGATTTCCTTGTTTGGGTTTCTTCTTCTGTTTATCTTGCTCTCTCCAAGCACACATACACAAATGTGTGTGTGTACATTCGCGTGTGTGGGCACGCGCATGCAAGCACACTTTAAAAGCAAAACCTTTGCCTGTTTTTCAGATCTGGGGGACCTGTTTTAGGCTTCCTCCACACCACCAAGCAATAGAAATGGTCTGTTTGCTCAGTTTCATTTAATGAAAATATGAAGGACACCTACTGTTGTGTTTCATAAAACAGCACGGTATAATGTGGGCGGAAGGGAGTACCTTAGCAAGCCTAGGCAAGATATCCCCTTGAACAACGAAGCCATGTAACAAACCAGTGTGAAGGAAGTTTATTGGCGGGAAGGGAAGGGGACCTGGAAAAGGGGTAGAGGCAAAAAGTAGGGAGAGGAAGAACAGAAAAAGAGTGGAGAAAGGAAGAGAGGAAGAAACTGCTCAGGAACACCACATGGGGGAGAGGTGGGGAGAAAGAGAGAAAGAAAGGTGGGGGGAGGGAGAGGGAGAGGGGGAGTGAGAGAGAGAGAGAGAGAGAGAGAGAGAGAGAGAGAGAGAGAGGCCAAGCAGTCCTTATATGCCTGGCTCCTGGCTCATACCTGCCAAGAGGAGATGCAAGCTGTTGCTAGGTAGCTGTTACACAGAGCCTAGAGAAATTGCTAACACCTCCTACAGTAACAGTCAGCTTTGTTAAATAACCTCTTCCTAAGCCTCTCCTGCACCTCTGGACAGTCCCAAGTCCGTGCTTCTTCTATACTGTCTGCTCCCCAGTGAAGCTTCCAGAAGCTTCTTTCTTGAAGCAAAGGGGAACTACAGAACTGAAAAAACTGCAGCTCCCTTTCTCCTTCCGTTCCTTTGCAAATGATTAATCACCTGATCAGCTACAACTCAAAAATCTTCCACCAGGGGGTGGTACACAGTTACCACAGACCCAGCACAGTGCAGTTCTCTCTGAATATATGAGGGGATTGGTTTCTGGGTCCATCCATCTCCCTGGCCCATGCCACCCTCCCTGATACCAAGATATGCAGGTGTTCAGGTTTCTTACATAAATTGTGTGTTTGCACATAACCTGTTTACGCCCTCCTGTTTATGTTAAATCATCTCTAGGTTACATATAACACCTAACACAATACAAATGTTATGTAAATGCGTGTTATTTAGGGAATCGTGACAATAAAAAGATTATGCCTGTTTAGTACCAGTGCATTCTGATCTAATATTTTAGATCAGAAATATTTAAATCAGGAACCACGGTTGGCTGAGTCTTTGGATGCCGAGCCTGCGGGTGCAGAGGGCCAGCTGTATGTGTGTAATGTCAGAGCCAAACACAAGCATCTGTTCTTTCAGCTCCTGTGGGGAGAGAGATTAAGAGCAAATCTTTTCCTGTATCTTTTTTGCTTTCCTTCTACTTTCAAAAGAGAATATATTTATTCAATAATCAGAAAAGATATGCGCCGAAAATGGGTTTTTTTTTAAGTTCTTGTTATAGGAAAGCAAACAGCAGAGATAGCAAAAAGAAAAAAAAAAATGGACGCTTAGCTATTGCCTATTACTACCAGTGAATACATGGGTACTCTGTTCCGTGGTGTATCTGACGTTTTCAGGAGCCCTTGATATAATCACAGCCTGAAGTCTGCCCATTCCGTTAAGTGGCTGCTGATTGAAAGGCTGTCCTCACGATGGCCACACTCCGTGCGTTAGGTGGGCTCAGGGGATCGGCTCCACCTGCTGTAGCTGCAGAGCTCGCACTTCAGACTCTCATGCTCTCCCGCGGCCTTGAAACAGCCTTTCAATCTTTCACTGTCCATCAGTGTGCACGCAGCAAAATTTAGAGACAGCATAGGAAAGAAGTGGGCAACTGTGGTGGGTTTTTTTTTCCTTGCTTTATCCTCTCAAGTCTAAATCAGATTTATCACTGGGGCTTCCAATTTCTACATCAGAACTGCCAGTCTGCAAAGGTGACAGAGAGTAATGCCTCTTGCAACAGCAGTTGTAAAGAAACGTTATATGAAAGTATTATGTTGGGCTCCCTTCCATGAAAGAAAAATTAGTACAATCTTCCTAACAGTGCTGTTGCTTCAGCAATCTTGTTTTTAGGACTATGTGTAGGAAGACACATGTCAGATGCTGTTTAAAAGAACAAAACGTGCATACACACATGCATGCACACAGCTCTCTGCATACCATCCAAGGTCTTGGTGAAACAGTGATAGAGCCTTACTTTAAACGCTGTAAGATCCTAAATAACAATGGGAGAAGGGCATATGTGTTGGCATGGAGAGAGATATTCAGCACTGTATATAAAGGTTAGAGAGGCAGACAGTAGGGATTCTAATACAATACTACAGAACTTTTCCTTTGGTTTAGGGACTCTTTATCTGGTTGAATAAAGCTCAGAAAGAAGGTACTGTGTAGACACTCAAGTCCAAGCAAATTTCTGAACATGGCACACAGCAGCTGTTGAGATCCAGCAGCCAGTGACACACAGGGAGAGAGAGTCCCAGGAGCAGTTCGCTGAACACAAACTGAATCCCGCCTCCTCCTTTCCTGTGCAATGAGGAGCAGGAGTGCCTTCTTAAGACAGAAAGGGGAGAAATGACTGAAGAGGGATGCTTGGGAACCTCTCCTACCCCAAGATGGTGGGATTATAGTCAGCTAGTTCTCTGATAGCAAACATTCGCTCCCTCAGCCTTTTCCTCAGGGCTGTTTTTTTTTCCATTGATGTCTTACTGTAGCAAACAGAACACTCCCACCACTGCATCCAGGGGACCTGGACACAATCATAGGACGTGCCGAGGCTATGTGTGGTATGAGCAGAGGCTAACATCGGTATGAAGTGTGAAGGTTGTTCCTTTACACTTCCGTCATCTCTTAACCACTGCTTCCTTGGAGTAGCTGTCATTTCTTACCTTCGGTCTAGATCTGCGGTTGTCAACCGCTATGGTGGATAGCCATTCACAGGGGTCACCTAAGACCATCAGAAAACACAGATACTTATATTACAATTCATAGCAGTAGCAAAATTATAGTTAGGAAGCAGCAATGAAAATAATGTTATGGGGAAGGGGGGTCACCACAGCATGAGGAGCTCGATTAAAGGGTCGCAGCATTAGGAAGGTTGAGAAGCAGTGAAGCAGATGGAACTGCACAGATCCAATCTGAGCCCAGCCAAAAGGAGCCAAGACCAACAAGAACCAGTTTCAGCCAAGCTGCTTTGGCAAGACTGAGTTGTGCTGGTTGGACTGCAGCCGTGATGATGAGAATACATGCACACAGTTACACGCCGCTGAGTTTGGGGGTGGTTTGTGATAACATTAATTGTGCCAATAGTTGGTTTCTTTACAAAGGGAAGAACCTTTCAGACACTAACAACTTCCTCTGGAAGTCTGGGACATAGCGACTCATGATTGATTCTTGCCTGGTGTGGGTATTCTGTCTAAGCTCCACCCCCACAGCTACCGGGCAACCGCCAGGTATGCTCCGCCCCACGGTTGCCTGGCAACAGCCAGCTGTGCCTGACTATAAAGGGGGCTGCTTGCCCCCTCCTCTCTCTCTTGCTTTTCCTCTTCTCTACTCTCTTGCCCTCTTCTCTCCCCATCACCACCCCCCCTTCCCTCCACGTGCTCATGGCCAGCCTTTTCCTCTCTTCTTCTTCTGTTCTTCTCTCATTAACCCTCTCCACCTGGAGCCATGTTGGTTTGGTGTTCTGTCTGGACAAGAGCTGAGATTTCTACCCCAACACCTGGGAAATCATGCGTACTCGGCTGACCCAAAGAGAGATGTGGTAAAGTTGAGCACACTGTACTGCCACTTTAAGAGATGCAAGGATGTGTAGCTCTGGTGTGTCCGGTGGATGTCACAAGACTTAGAGAACTCCAATGGAATCTTCCTCCAAATAGTGTCCGTTACATGTGAGGAAGCCATCACTAAAAGACTGTGGGCGTTCACTCAGGAGTCACTAGTACAGCAAGGCAGGATGACAGCTGGGAAGGGAAAGAAGTCACCATGTCCTCCTGTTCCACTAGAGGTCCCTAGATATCTGGGCCATCCTGACTGGAAAGCGTAGGAGATGTGATATAATATTAAATTTTGTATTTCAATTTGATGAGTCGTTTTGACACCTGAAAATGAGATTGTCGTAACTGACAAGAGACTGGAAGTTGTGGGAATCCTTTGGAGGTAACATCGGGAGGGAAATGAAGAGATCTGACAGTTGAGTTTGACAGCAATGATGGCAGCTTAACCCATTCAATAAGATGAGCACGTCATTATATAACTTATATGTGTGCATACATGCATTTTAAGTGTGTGACTGTTATACAGGTTCTCCTCAACTTACAGTGGGTTTATAACCCCAATAAACCAATTCTAAGTTAAAGAAACTGTAATCCAAGGATGCATTTAAGGCACAGAATCCACCAAACATCCTAGCTTAGCTGAGCTTCCTTTAAACAGGTTCAGGTCACTTAACATCAAACCAGCCTGCAGTTGAATTAAAAATTACCTAACACAAAGCCCATTGTCTAACCAAGAACTGGACGGAGCATGTAATTTATTGGAAACATGAGTTACAAAATGCAAATAGACCTTCTGGTGACACAGTACACGGGAGCCATTGTTCCCCTTAGTGACTGTGTGACTGCACGGCTGACAGAAAACTGCAACCCCCTCCCACTGCCCAGCATCACCCGAGAGTATTGCATCCAATATGGCTAGCCTGGTAAAAGGTATTCGAAATGTGCTGCATGGTTTCTACCCAGTTCACTCGGGGTGCATCCCAGCTTACAGCTGAAAACTGGTAAGTTGAACCATCCTCTGTGGTGAGGCTGTCATCATAGTATATGGCGACCGTGTCCATGAGGCTTCAAAGTGGAGAAAGTAGATATGCAGGGTGGGTCAGGGAACTCCTGCGGTAGAGATGGATCCTGTGTATCTTCCTCTCCTTAGTTCACTTGGTTCAAACAATCCAGCTATCGCACAGCAAATCTCCTTGCAAATGCTCAGCCCGCGGCAGAGATTACTTTATGGTTTTTTATTTAATATTCCTTTGAGAATTATCATTTGCTTTTACAGAGCATTACTGAGAAACAAAGACAACAAAACATGTTTTTATTGTTCCAGCACCCGTGGCTCTTCTTGCGGATGAATACTAATCGAACCAGACCCTGCAGAGGACAAAGCCAGTCGGAGGCATCAGAGGACAAGAATCTTGGGTAATAGGTGTCTCAGAAGCTCGGGGTGACCTGAAGCAAGCCCTCTGTCTCCCAAGCTCTATTTCTCATTAAGGCCAGCTGCAGGGTGCACCTAAAGGATCCCTTGTGTCAGATGATGGTTTGTTGTGGAAAAGCCCTGAGCTAGGCTGAACCTCTGCCTGCTAGTCTTCCCTGTTCCTAAGGCCCCAAGAAAAACACTCACCCATTTCCTTGTCCTTAAATCACAAAACAAGCCAAGTCTTTTGTGCTGGACTGGGTGTGCGAGGTCCCTCACAGACTCAGGGTGTTTATTCAGTGTTAAAGTGAGTGTGTGAGGTCCTACACAGGCTCAACGGTGACTCTGTGGAGTGAGTATAGAGGGTCCCACACTGGCTTGTGGCTTGTGTGTTGAAGTCTTGGCCGTCAAGTGCTGGTCCTCTCACAGGAGGTGGTAGAGATTTTAGCAGATAGAGGCTACCAACAGAAGTAGGCTATAGAAGACATACCTGTGTGGGGAATGGCACTCCCTACTCAGTCCCTCTCTCCCTCTCTTTTTTTCCCAGACTCCACGAGATGAGCACCTGTTGCACATGTTTATGTTTACATAAAAGTCATCATCTGCTTCATCCTAGGCAGAGAACAATGGAAGTAGGTGATCATGAACTACAGGCCAAAATTAACCTCTTCCCCCTTTGAGTTGTCTCTTGTAGTTTATAACAGCTGTGAGAAAAATAACATTCCCCCCACCACCCACGTTTTTGGTGCTGTTATCATAGATAGATAGATAGATAGATAGATAGATAGATAGATAGATAGAAAGATAGAAAGAAAGAAAGAAAAGAAAGAAAGAAAGAAAGAAAGAAAGAAAGATGATAGGTAGGTAAGTAGATAGGTAGGTAGGTAGATAATTGATAGAGGATAGATAGATTAGATAGATAATTGAGGTGATAAATAGAAAAATAGATTGATGATAGATGATAATGATTGATACTACATTGATACATACATAGATGATAGATAGATAGATAGATAGATAGATAGATAGATAGATAGATAGACAGACAGACAGATAGATAGATAGATAGATAGGTGATAGATCGATAGGTGGGTGGGTGAGTGGTGGGTGGGGGTAGACAGATGGACATGTGGACTAATAAATAGATGGGTATAGATGACATATAGATATAAATATATAGATGGAGACAGAGCTATACATACAGATGCAGATATAAATTGCTATCTGCTTGTCTGTGTTTTGTTTGTCCACAATACACAGTAGTCCATACAGCCATTCATTTCCCTCATGATTATGTATCTTTAGAACTGAAAGGAAGCCATCTTATTACTTCATCTTCACCTGTATAACACCCACTGTGGCCTTCACCATAGAGGATTCATTTCTGTGGTGCTGTCTCATCCTAGAGCCTAAACTTTCCTCTTGGACCTTCGGTCAACTCTGAAAACTCACAGTAGTCAGACTTCTCTACGTGAAGGCTGGAAAATGGCAGGCAGGATGGCGAAGCTTTTCAACAGTTAACAATCCCGTCAAGGCCTGGGCAGCATTGCTTCTCATGGTCGAGGCAGCCACAGCCCATCCAGATTCTAGGATGTGGAAACGAGCCCCCACTCTTTGGGGTATGCCAAGGTCACACTGCAGAAGAGCATATGGGGTGGCAGATATTGTCAAGGATACCCTGGAAAAGAAAATCTGTCACACATTGTTTTGGTCGCTATTCTGCAGGAAAACTATGACAGATGGAGAAACTCTGACAACTGAAATCTTTGTGCTTCTTTTAAGTGCCATTGTGATCCTCTTTGATTTTCCATTTTTAATCTTCTTCAGTTTGTGTGACTTTGAGGTGATCCATGTGTCTAGTCACAGTCTGGCTGCAATTTCTATCCTCTAGTTCACTTGCAATTGAAACTCAGGGCGATCCCTTCAGCAGGGAAAACACAGGGCTGTTTTAGCGGAAGAGGCTTTACCCGTTAGTCATGGCCTGGTTACATTATATGATTATGATCTGAGGATTAACAACCTAAAATCAACACCATATGATAAGAACCGAACCATTCCCTTAATGAATGCCCCTCTCTGCTCCACCCTAAGACAGGCTGACATGCATGGACCTTCTGTGACTTTCCCCACAGCAAAGGAGAAAGCACTGGTAATCACACTGACTCTTAGAGTCTCCTGCAAAATAAGCAAGCCGATCCCACAGCTCCAACACCAGCCACACAGCACATCTATTAGCAAAGGAATATATGTGACCTTGCCATGCCCAGGAAGACAGGCAGAAATGCAGAAAGCCACATTTTTAGTGACATCACTAGGATTGGGATTTCTCTCATATTTTTGATTGCGAGCCTAGCCTTTAACAGCTGAGCCATCTCTCCAGCCCGGGATTGGGATTTCTCAAGATTCTACTAAAGAATGTTCTCCCCACAACCCCCAGCAGGGGGAGACACATTGTTGGTTTTGTTCTTACACACCAAGGGCAGAGCAGATGGCTGTCCCTTGTTCATCCTAGACTGATGCCTGCTTGGTGGCCAAAGCCGTTTCACGCCTAAGATTCATAATGATCGAATCAAATCCAGGCAGTGCAGCTCAGGAGGAAGAAGACAGAGACCTACAGACTACCATGCCAACCACAGACAGACCTGCCCTCCAGCGCATGGCACCGGCTACCTTTGTTACCCAGGGGCCCGTCAGCCTCCAAGCAGAGGCATCACAATGTGTGAGGATGTGGTGGTCAGATGGGAGAGAAAAAGTGGAGCGGCTTGAGCACTGTGAAGAGAGATGGAACTGGAGACTCCAGAGAGGAGAGGAGTGGCCTGCTGGGAGTGGCTAGCCCTGCCTCCTGGGGCCATGGAGAGATCCTGAGCTGCCTCTGAGGGCCATGTCTGAGTCTGTGGCTATGCAGCAGCAGAGGTCAGTGTTGATGCCCATGGCTCATGTTATCACTGAAGAACATGGAGATGACCCTGGTAAGGGCAGCAACGTGGGACCATGTGGATATCCAGGGGCTGTGCAGAACTGGCCCCATCCTTCATTGGCTACAGCACTCTGGAGAGCCGGCCTCATCTTTCACTAGCAGCAGCACTCTGGACAGAGGGCCCTGAGCCTCGCCCAGGCAGCACAGTGGAGCTAGCTGTGGTCATGGTGGTGGAGGTGTGGGTGAACCAGCCCACAGGGTGTGAGTGTGGGAGAGCTGAGCCCACCTGACTGTCACCATCTCCATGTCACCAGCCTGGAAAGCTGCCACACGGTCATGAACTTAGGAGAGCTACCCCTGCCTCCCTCCAGCTGCAACACCCAGGAGAGCCAGCTTTGCACCTCACCAGGACAGCACAACAGAGCTCACCCTGGGGACTGGAGCTCAGGTGAGCCAGCCCCACAATAAGGGAGAGATGACATCTCTACCCAGAGGTGACCTGTGGGGGTGAGTGTGTTCTCAGCTGAGGCACTTGGGAGAGCTGACCCTGGCTGGAGTCATGACAGCAGGTGAGCTGGTTCTGCCCCTCACCAGCTACAACAAACAGGAGAGTAGGCCCTGTACCTCAGAGAAGTGCTGCCCCTGGTGGAGGGGATGTGGGTGAGCCAGCCCTGAGGGTGAGAGTATGGATGAGGTGGCCTCACCACTCTTCTACTGGGAGGTGGTGTAGGTGTGGGGTGATGCCCTCCCCCACCCCTACAACCTTAAGTAGTTGGGAGAGCTGGTCCCAAGGGCATGAGAGCCAGATTGTTGACCCTGCTTCCTCTGACGGCTGCTGTAGATGACCTAGCCAGAGCAATGCTGGAGAGTTCACTCTGGCAGTGGAGATAACAGAGAACTGGTACACTGACCAGCTAGCTCAGCTGCTACCCAGGCCCAGATCCAGGGCTCTGAATTGGTCACATCAAAATCTGTATCATCTGTGAATGGTTGTCATAAGTGAAAGGGTCAGCCCTGCAGGATCACCATGACACAGGGCAACAACAGGTTAACCGGAAGCTGTCCCAGTGAGGATCCAATATTGATGGTGTCCCAGAAACCAGAGACCTTGAACTAAACCAATGACTCGTTGCAATGAACATTTGCAAGTGAAGATGTGTGGACAGAGGGATGTACTGTGGGACACACTGTGACGCACTACAGCTTCCGTGATGAGATGTTCTCTGTGCTTTGTTTTGTTGTTGTTGTCGGTGATGGTGGTGATGGTGGTGGTGGTGGTGGTGGTGGTGGTGGTGGTGTGTGTGTGTGTGTGTGTGTGTGTGTGTGTGTGTGTGTTTTATTTTGGGGAGAGGTTACAAGGGTAAAGGGTGGATACAAGGGGACAGGAAGCAGAACTAGAATTCATGATGTAAAACTCACAAAGAATCGATAAAAGGTTTTTTTTGTTTTTTTTTTGTTTTTTTTTTTTTTATTAACTTGAATATTTCTTATATACATTTCGAGTGTTATTCCCTTTCCCGGTTTCCGGGCAAACATCCCCCTCCCCCCTCCCCTTCCTTCTGGGTGTTCCCCTCCCCACCCTCCCCCCATTGCCGCCCTCCCCCCAACAGTCTAGTTCACTGGGGGTTCAGTATTAGCAGGACCCAGGGCTTCCCCTTCCACTGGTGCTCTTACTAGAATATTCATTGCTACCTATGAGGTCAGAGTCCAGGGTCAGTCCATGTATAGTCTTTAGGTAGTGGCTTAGTCCCTGGAAGCTCTGGTGGCTTGGCATTGTTGTACATATAGGGTCTCGAGCCCCTTCAAGCTCTTCCAGTTCTTTCTCTGATTCCTTCAACGGGGGTCCTATTCTCAGTTCAGAGGTTTGCTGCTGACATTCGCCTCTGTATTTGCTGTATTCTGGCTGTGTCTCTCAGGAGCGATCTACACTTCTGCACTTCTTTGCTTCATCCATCTTGTCTAATTGGGTGGCTGTATATATATGGGCCACATGTGGGGCAGGCTCTGAATGGATGTTCCTTCAGTCTCTGTTTTAATCTTTTGCCTCTCTCTTCCTGCCAAGGGTATTCTTGTTCCCCTTTTAAAGAAGGAGTGAAGCATTCACATTTTGATCATCCGTCTTGAGTTTCATTTGTTCTAGGCATCTAGGGTAATTCAGGCATTTGGGCTAATAGCCACTTATCAATGAGTGCATACCATGTATGTCTTTCTGTGATTGGGTTAGCTCACTCAGGATGATATTTTCCAGTTCAACCATTTGCCTACAAATTTCATAAACTTCGTTGTTTTTGATAGCTGAGTAATATTCCATTGTGTAGATGTACCACATTTTCTGTATCCATTCCTCTGTTGAAGGGCATCTGGGTTCTTTCCAGCTTCTGGCTATTATAAATAAGGCTGCGATGAACATAGTGGAGCACGTGTCTTTTTTATATGTTGGGGCATCTTTTGGGTATATGCCCAAGAGAGGTATAGCTGGATCCTCAGGCAGTTCAATGTCCAATTTTCTGAGGAACCTCCAGACTGATTTCCAGAATGGTTGTACCAGTCTGCAATCCCACCAACAATGGAGGAGTGTTCCTCTTTCTCCACATCCTCGCCAGCATTTGCTGTCACCTGAGTTTTTGATCTTAGCCATTCTCACTGGTGTGAGGTGAAATCTCAGGGTTGTTTTGATTTGCATTTCCCTGATGACTAAAGATGTTGAACATTTCTTTAGGTGTTTCTCAGCCATTCGGCATTCCTCAGCTGTGAATTCTTTGTTTAGCTCTGAACCCCATTTTTTAATAGGGTTATTTGTCTCCCTCTTGTCTAACTTTTGAGTTCTTTGTATATTTTGGATATAAGGCCTCTATCTGTTGTAGGATTGGTAAAGATCTTTTCCCAATCTGTTGGTTGCCGTTTTGTCCTAACCACGGTGTCCTTTGCCGTACAGAAGCTTTGTAATTTTATGAGATCCCATTTGTCGATTCTTGATCTTAGTGCATAAGCCATTGGTGTTTTGTTCTGTAAATTTTTTCCAGTGCCCATGTGTTCCAGATGCTTCCCTAGTTTTTCTTCTATTAGTTTGAGTGTGTCTGGTTTGATGTGGAGGTCCTTGATCCACTTGGACTTAAGCTTTGTACAGGGTGATAAGCATGGATCGATCTGCATTCTTCTACATGTTGACCTCCAGTTGAACCAGCACCATTTGCTGAAAATGCTATCTTTTTTTCCATTGGATGGATTTGGCTCCTTTGTCAAAAATCAAGTGACCATAGGTGTGTGGGTTCATTTCTGGGTCTTCAATTCTGTTCCATTGGTCTATCTGTCTGTCTCTGTACCAATACCATGCAGTTTTTATCACTATTGCTCTGTAATACTGCTTGAGTTCAGGATAGTGATTCCCCTGAAGTCCTTTTATTGTTGAGGATAGTTTTAGCTATCCTGGGTTTTTTATTATTCCAGATGAATTTGCAAATTGTTCTGTCTAACTCTTTGAAGAATTGGATTGGTATTTTGATGGGGATTGCATTGAATCTGTAGATCGCTTTTTGGTAAAATGGCCATTTTACTATATTAATCCTGCCAATCCATGAGCATGGGAGATCTTTCCACCTTCTGAGGTCTTCTTCAATTTCTTTCTTCAGTGTCTTGAAGTTCTTATTGTACAGATCTTTTACTTGCTTGGTTAAAGTCACACGGTATTTTATATTATTTGGGTCTATTATGAAGGGTGTCGTTTCCCTAATTTCTTTCTCGGCTTGTTTCTCTTTTTTGTGTAGAGGAAGGCTACTGATTTATTTGAGTTAATTTTATACCCAGCCACTTTGCTGAAGTTGTTTATCAGCTTTAGTAGTTCTCTGGTGGAACTTTTGGGATCACTTAAATATACTATCATATCATCTGCAAATAGTGATATTTTGACTTCTTCTTTTCCGATCTGTATCCCTTGATCTCCTTTTGTTGTCTGATTGCTCTGGCTAGAACTTCAAGAACTATATTGAATAAGTAGGGAGAGAGTGGGCAGCCTTGTCTAGTCCCTGATTTTAGTGGGATTGCTTCAAGTTTCTCTCCATTTAGTTTAATGTTAGCCACTGGTTTGCTGTATATGGCTTTTACTATGTTTAGGTATGGGCCTTGTATTCCTATTCTTTCCAGGACTTTTATCATGAAGGGGTGTTGAATTTTGTCAAATGCTTTCTCAGCATCTAATGAAATGATCATGTGGTTTTGTTCTTTCAGTTTGTTTATATAATGGATCACGTTGATGGTTTTCCATATATTAAACCATCCCTGCATGCCTGGGATGAAGCCTACTTGATCATGGTGGATGATTGTTTTGAAGTACTCTTGGATTGGTTTGCCAGAATTTTTGTTGAGTATTTTTAAATCAATGTTCATAAGGGAAATTGGTCTGAAGTTCTCTTTCTTTGTTGGGTCTTTGTGTGGTTTAGGTATAAGAGTAATTGTGGCTTCATAGAAGGAATTGGTAGTGCTCCATCTGTTTCAATTTTGTGGAATAGTTTGGATAATATTGGTATGAGGTCTTCTATGAAGGTCTGATAGAATTCTGCACTAAACCCGTCTGGACCTGGGCTCTTTTTGGTTGGGAGACCTTTAATGACTGCTTCTATTTCCTTAGGAGTTATGGGGTTGTTTAACTGGTTTATCTATTCTGATTTAACTTCGGTACCTGGTATCTGTCTAGGAAATTGTCCATTTCCTGTAGATTTTCAAGTTTTGTTGAATATAGGCTTTTATAGTAAGATCTGATGATTTTTTTGAATTTCCTCTGAATCTGTAGTTATGTCTCCCTTTTCATTTCTGATTTTGTTAATTTGGACACACTCTCTGTGTCCTCTCGTTAGTCTGGCTAGGGGTTTATCTATCTTGTTGATTTTCTCAAAGAACCAACTTTTGGTTCTGTTGATTCTTTCTATGGTCCTTTTTGTTTCTACTTGGTTGATTTCAGCTCTGAGTTTGATTATTTCCTGCCTTCTACTCCTCCTGGGTGTATTTGCTTCTTTTTTGTTCTAGAGCTTTTAGGTGTGCTGTCAAGCTGCTGACATATGCTCTTTCCTGTTTCTTTCTGCAGGCACTCAAGCGCTATGAGTTTTCCTCTTAGCACACCTTTCATTGTGTCCCATAAGTTTGGGTATGTTGTACCTTCATTTTCATTAAATTCTAAAAAGTTTTTAATTTCTTTCTTTATTTCTTCCTTGACCAGGTTATCATTGAGTAGAGCATTGTTCAGTTTCCACGTATATGTGGGCATTCTTCCCTTATTGTTATTGAAGACCAGCTTTAGGCCGTGGTGGTCCGATAGCACGCATGGGATTATTTCTATCTTTCTGTATCTGTTGAGGCCTGTTTTTTGACCAATTATATGGTCAATTTTGGAGAAAGTACCATGAGGAGCTGAGAAGAAGGTATATCCTTTTGCTTTAGGGTAGAACGTTCTATAAATATCCGTTAAGTCCATTTGGCTCATGACTTCTCTTAGTCTGTCTACGTCTCTGTTTAATTTCTGTTTCCATGATCTGTCCATTGATGAGAGTGGGGTGTTGAAATCTCCTACTATTATTGTGTGAGGTGCAATGTGTGTTTTGAGCTTTAGTAAGGTTTCTTTTTGCGTATGTAGGTGCCCTTGTATTTGGGGCATAGATATTTAGGATTGAGAGTTCATCTTGGTGGATTTTTCCTTTGATGAATATGAAGTGTCCTTCCTTATCTTTTTTGATGAATGTTAGTTGGAAATTGATTTTATTTGATATTAGAATGGCTACTCCAGCTTGCTTCTTCTGACCATTTGCTTGGAAAGTTGTTTCCCAGCCTTTCACTCTGAGGTAGTGTCTGTCTTTGTCTCTGAGGTGTGTTTCCTGTAGGCAGCAGAATGCAGGGTCCTCGTTAAATATCCAGTTTGTTAATCTATGTCTTTTTTATTGGGAGTTGAGGCCATTGATGTTGAGAGATATTAAGGAATAGTGATTATTGCTTCCTGTTATATTCATATTTGGATGTGAGGTTGTGTTTTTGTTTTGTTGCCAAGACGATTAGTTTCTTGCCTCTTCTTGGGTATAGCTTGCCTCCTTATGTTGGGCTTTACCATTTATTATCCTTTGTAGTGCTGGATTTGTAGAAAGATATTGTGTAAATTTGGTTTTGTCATGGAATATCTTGGTTTCTCCATCTATGTTAATTGAGAGTTTTGCAGGATACAGTAGCCTGGGCTGGCATTTGTGTTCTCTTAGGGTCTGTATGACATCAGTCCAGGATCTTCTGGCCTTCATAGTTTCTGGCGAAGAAGTCTGGTGTGATTCTGATAGGTCTGCCTTTATATGTTACTTGACCTTTTTCCCTTACTGCTTTTAATATTCTTTCTTTATTTTGTGCGTTTGGTGTTTTGACTATTATGTGACGGAGGTGTTTCTTTTCTGGTCCAATCTATTTGGAGTTCTGTAGGCTTCTTGTATGCCTATGGCTATCTCTCTTTTTAGGTTAGGGAAGTTTTCTTCTATGATTTTGTTGAAGATATTTACTGGTCCTTTGAGCTGGGAGTCTTCACTCTCTTCTATACCTATTATCCTTAGGTTTGATCTTCTCATTGAGTCCTGGATTTCCTGTATGTTTTGGACCAGTAGCTTTTTCCGCTTTACATTATCTTTGACAGTTGAGTCAATGATTTCTATGGAATCTTCTGCTCCTGAGATTCTCTCTTCCATCTCTTGTATTCTGTTGGTGAAGCTTGTATCTACAGCTCCTTGTCTCTTCTTTTGGTTTTCTATATCCAGGGTTATTTCCATGTGTTCTTTCTTGATTGCTTCTATTTCCATTTTTAATTCCTTCAACTGTTTGTTTGTGTTTTCCTGGAATTCTTTCAGGGATTTTTGCAATTCCTCTCTGTAGGCTTCTACTTGTTCTCTAAGGGAGTTCTTCACGTCTTTCTTGAAGTCCTCCAGCATCATGATCAAATCTGATTTTGAAACTAGATCTTGCTTTTCTGGTGTGTTTGGATATTCCATGTTTGTTTTGGTGGGAGAATTGTGCTCCGATGATGCCATGTAGTCTTAGTTTCTGTTGCCTGGGTTCCTGCACTTGCCTCTCGCCATCAGATTATCTCTAGTGTTACTTTGTTCTGCTATTTCTGACAGTGGCTAGACTGTCCTATAAGCCTGTGTGTCAGGAGTGCTGTAGACCTGTTTTCCTGTTTTCTTTCAGCCAGTTATGGGGACAGAGTGTTCTGCTTTCGTGTGTGTAGTTTTGTCCCTCTACAGGTCTTCAGCTGTTCCTGTGGGCCTGTGACTTGAGTTCACCAGGCAGGTCACTTGCAGCAGAAAAGTTGGTCTTACCTGTGGTCCCGAGGCTCAAGTTCGCTTCATGGGTGCTGCCCACGGGCTCTCTCTTGTGGCAGCAACCGGGAAGATCTCGCCCGCCTCTTCCCGGGGAGCCTCCGTGCACCAGGGTTCCAGATGGCCTCCGTGTTTTCCTCTGGAATCAGCAATGTGTGTAGAGAGCAGTCTCTTCTGGTTTCGCAGGGCGTGTCTGCCTCTCTGAAGGTTTAGCTCTCCCTCCCACGGATTTGGGTGCAGAGAACTGTTTATCCGGTCTGTTTCCTTCAGGTTCCGGCGGTGTCTCAGGCAGGGCTCCTGCCTCACCTGGGCCCTCTCCCACGGGAGCCCAGAGGCCTTATACAGTTTCCTCTTGGGCCAGGGATGTGGGCAGGGGTGGGCAGTGTTGGTGGTCTCTTCTGCTCTGCAGCCTCAGGAGTGCCCACCTGACCAGGCGGTAAGGTATCTCTCCCACGGGTTCTGGGAGCAGAGAGCTGCTGCGGGCCGGGATCCGCGGGTCAGGTTTTTTTTTTTTAATTAAAGAATGTTCTCAGTGCTTCTTCTCAATGCAGAGGGGAAAGGAATCCATCATGTTCCTGTAACCTCCTATCTAACATACCGCATCATTGGTTGCAATATTGTTAGCATGTTTTCTGGGGAATGCGCTGCTTTGGTTCTGGTTTACTTACTCCCATCTTCTCTGTCCCTATTTCTTATCAGATATTTCCCAAGGGGAGGTGACAATGGTTGAAATCCTTTCCCTGCCTGGAGACTCATAGAGAACCAAGTGTTCCCGGGTGGCTAGTTCACGGCCATGCCTCACTGCCTGCCACAGGGCACACGGTGATGCAGCACACAGAGTAGCAGCCCACATACATGAATCTGTGTCCAAGACTCCTTCCTAGAGACTTTGTGGTGGTGTAGACAGACCCTGGCCTAGCCTGTGACTCTGCTGGGTGCCTGACTCTGTCAAGCCTCCGTTCTCCCAGGAGTGGAGTGAGTGTCGGGCCATGCTCCCTTGAACAGCTATCGTAGGACTCAAAGGGATGGTACTTATGAAGCGCGCTCTTCCTGATGCTGGTGGTGCCCTACTTCACCCAGTGTTTAAGCCTGGGACCGCTGTTGAGGCCATGTATAGATTAGCAGTTGTCCTCAGAAGGCCAAGCTCTCGATGTTCATAGGAGACAACATCACAGTTAGGGGCTGTGAGGAGGAAATATAAAAAAGATACAAAAGCAGGAGACCATTTAATTATCGTGGGAGAAGACAGTTTTGTGCGTAAGGCAGGAAAGTAGTTATCTTTCCCTATCCAAAAATATCTCCCCTGCTAACCTGCCAAGACGCCTGACACTTTACCATAACAAACTCATTCCTTTGGCTTAACTGCTGACATATCTAAGTGGCTCATAAACATTCACAGAGAAAATGAGGGCCACTGGGGCTTTACAGGAACAGTCACAGTGTTATACCAAGTAGCTGACAAACAGCCCGAGGAATATTTCCTATCTGGAATCTTCTCCCAGCACCCAAGCAAGGGGTAAGTAAAATTCTACCACATTGATGACATTTTAAATTCTTTCTAATTTTTTTTTCTATCACTGAAATAGTCTGTGGGCCAACATCCTAGTCTCCAATTGGCCTGCTTGAATCCAGCTCTCCATTGCTGCCAGGGTGATCCTTCCACAGAGAGGCATGACTATGCCACTCCCTTGTTCTGATGCTGATGCTTCAGGATGGATACCGGCTCCTCTGTGTGGGTTGGGAGGCCCCTAATACCACGTCCTTCGGCTCTTCCTAGCTGTATCCTTCCCTGAGGACTCCAGCTCTCTCGTGCCAGCCAACATTCCAATCATCCCATAATTGAAGCCAGCCAGGAAGCATCCCTTCTTCACCAATCCTGTTTCTAAGAGTTGTCTACTACCTTTGCCACATATAATAGACATCACGGTCTGTGGGAACTCTCTCTCTCTCTCAGCATTCTTATGTGATTCCTGAGGGACCAATATGGGGGGACGCCATTTTTCCACAATGTGAGAGGCAGAGCCCCAGATGCAAGGGAAAGGATAGCAGACTCTATTCTATCCTTGGATCCAGTTGAACCTAAGGATTACTTGGCGTGCCTTCCTTCATAGATGTGCCACAGTTGTCCTCCCCTGGTGTGTGGGGCTGAATTAGAGCCTTCTTTCTAATGAACAGACTGGTGGAAATCAGAGTGTGATGTCAGGGTATGCCTTCAAGGCTTTGCCATCTCTACCTCGTCCTCTCTTGGTGACTTGCACTAAATGAAGCCACAGTAGGGGACAGACAACCAGACCTGTGGTGAGGGCCACATGGTATGTAACTCAGTCCACCTTCCAACAGCCAGAAGCTGAAGTCACATGCCCACAGCCGTTCAGTGAGCTGAAGCAGAAGTGGGGCCTCCAGCCCTTGTCACATCATCTGCTGCTATGAGAGACCCCGGGTCAGAATCACCCTGCTATAATGATCCCCGATAGGGACCCTGGAAGTTATGAGATGAAAAACTTTTTTGAGTCATATTTTGGCAATTTGTTTCTCAACCTGAATGACATAATACACAAGGCAACTCCAGGTCCATTCTTAGACACCTCGTGCTTCTCCTTCATTGAGCTTCTGTCTTTTACACCTGTAGTTTCCCTAATGTGAATGCTCATTGGAATCTTCACCTGGCTAAGGCCTCTCAGTGGCCACATCTGTACAGGCCATCACTTCCTCTGGGAAAGCTGTCTCCTCCCGTGGTTCACCCCTGCACTCTGGTGTGAGCATTCCTTCTCTGAATCACCAGGCACCCAGAGCCTCTTTATGCCCAGGGTAATGAAGTGTTCATAGGCTTTCCCAGTTCTAATCTGAACCTCAGGGCCTAGACTCTCTGACCACTACATCACAGCACGGGCAAGATTTCACCCACCAGCACTGTAGGGGTTAATCTTCATTGCCCTAGGAGACCTGCTTCTGAGTGCATCTGTAAGGGCTTTGCCAGAGAGGTTTAACTAAGGTGGAAAAGCCTACTCTAAACATGGGGTACATCATCGCATGGGCTGTTCTCTTGAGCTAGCTAAGAAGAAGGAAATGAGAGAGTTCCAGCGTTCAATCTTTTCTGCTTCCTGGTTCACCCAGATATGAGCAAGTTACCCCAAACACAGCCTCCAGGGACCTCCCAGCCATGATGGGCTCTAGTTCCTGCACAGTGGGCCAAAACAAACTTTTCTTCCCTTAGGTTGCTACTTGCCAGGTATTTGATGACATCAAGGAGAAAAGTAGTACAAAGGCCTTAACCAATATGGTAAACTGTTGGCTCCCTATCTGCCCCATTGTCAGAGTGTAATAAACAACTGTTTCCCAGAAAGTCCTGAAGCCTAGCAATGTTGGAGCAAACTCCCCTCACTTTGTTTAAGGTGTATCTCTGTATTTTCAATGGTCAATTCTGTCCCAGAAATGAACTAAACGCTGGCAGGATTCTGGTATTGCCAATCCTATGGCCAATCACCAGGTTTTCTAATGTAATGTTTTTGTAAATGTTCATCCTTCTTCACCTGCCTAGAGGCAATCTAAGAGCTGTATCAGCTGTTGTCTGGCTGCTGATTGGTTATAATAAAGATTTAATGGCCAATGGCTGAGGCAGGAAGTACAGGGGTGGAACTTCCAGGCAGAGAGAGTGACAGAGGGGAGGAAGCAGATGCAGCAGGATTGAAAGCAGGCACATGGAAGGGAACAGACATGGCCTGGAGCAGAGCAAAGATGTCAAGAACTAGTTACGTGGTGGGGTCATAGGCTAGAATAGTCAGGTTAAGTTTAAACAGGAGCTGGGAGACTGCCCCACAAAAGGCCTAAGCTTTGAACTGTATTAGAAGTTCCTGTGTCATTATTTAAACCACCGGCGGGTCCTAGAAAGCTCCACAATACAGAAGTCCCTCAATATAGACAGACTGAGGTATCTAGTCACTTACCTCCAGCTTCCTATTGGTGGTGTCCATACCTATGGCCTTCTCTAAAGGGTCATCTGGCTGACAGAAAGTGCCTCACTCAGAGACATTGGGAGACTACACAACCGGGGCCCAGTGACTGGTGAGTACAAAAGCCTAGTCTCCTCTCTTTAGATTCAGATACAAAATACAGTGTTATTTTGCTACGAAAAGCCCTGGGATTCCAATGAAGGCCTGGAACCCTAGTCTTGCTTATATCTTTTCTCTGCCCCTCCTATTTCTCTCATCTCCTCCCACGTATCTTGTGAAACAACTCTTCCATATATCACACGCAAGGAAACCCACACTAAGACAGTAAGTACTTGTTGAATGAACGATCAAACGAACAAGTGAATGAATGAAAAATCTTAGGAGGATCTTATGAATTAAAAAAATAAAACCTAAAGGTCACATCTCTGACCCTCAGTATCTCAGTCAGTAAATATGAATTAATGATATCTTACACGGTCATCTTGAGAATTAAGAAAGTAATATTTACAAAGTACCAGTGCCCATCTTGCCCCCACAAGAGCCATTCCGCCATCCCATTGCACACTCTGGTCTTCTTCACCACCTAAAAGCCATGACATGGGTGGTTCTCTCTGCCTGTGCAGGTGTCAGAACCTTCCTGCTCCTACAGCATCCTGAATTTGACTTAGGGCAGACTAAGTCTAATGTCAGACAATGGGGTTCTTCCTGAGTTAAGGCGCTGTGTTAAAACCAGGCAAGTTGGCAGGGAATGACCAGAAGCTATCTGACAATGGCTTACAGTGGAAACGCTATTTTTGCTAAACAGGTAAAGAAACAAAACAGACCTGATTAGCTTCCTAAAGACAGTGCAGTTCCTGTCTTAGGGAGGGAGAGGGGGGACCCAGACTTTCCCATTTTCAACTCCTTCGAGGCCAGTTGTCCTGTTGGTGAAGAGCTCTAGAATGTGAGTGAGAGCCTGGAGACCAGAGCTGGGGAACAGTCAGGAAGAAGCACCAGGCCCCTGACTAACCAACCTGCTAAATGGCAGTCCGTTTACCTGAGGTTTGCAGGGTTCCTATTGAAACATAAATTCTGCTCACATTGGAGCCAGGAGCCTGTATGGGGATGAGCAGCAAGCCTTACTTCTGGTGTTTTGCTTTAGGGAAAGTGCCTCCACCTTTACCCACCCACCCCCATGTAATAGAGGCAGTCCCCAGGCCAGGGGAAAACACAGACCTAAACCTGAGAAAAACCTCAGCTCACAGAGACTGAGAATCAGCAGCAGGCAGAAGTGAAGAGGGCCTGGCTCCTTCTGATGGCTCTGCAACCTTGACGAGTCACGT